>NC_086445.1:520305116-520571500 GCF_028390025.1 Pseudophryne corroboree | reverse complement strand
AATTTAAGAGTTCTTTTATATGATGCACAAAGAAACAATGTAATATGCAAAAAGGAATTTGAGTACTTATGGGTAGAACATCCAACTACCGCCATTTTTTATCATCTTCCCAAAGTACATAAAAACATACAGTCTCCCCCCGGAAGACCAATCATTTCGGGAATAGATTCCTTAACCGCGAATCTTTCACATTATATCGATCTAAAATTACAATCTTACGTGAAAACCTTACCATCCTATTTGAGAGATTCTACCAGCCTGTTACAGGCGTTAGATGGATATACGTGGGGCATTGAGGAAAGATGGCTTACTATTGACGTACAAGCCTTATATTCCTCTATACCCCACATGAAAGGTATTGAAGCAGTGCGATCTTTCCTGGTAGCTGATACAGAAAAATCAGAGGTAGAAACCAAATTTATTTTGGAGAGTATAAATTTTATACTAAAACATAATTATTTCAGGTTTGAGGACTCCTATTACCTCCAACAGCAGGGAACTGCGATGGGGACCAAATTTGCCCCATCGTATGCCAACCTGCTGATGGGGGTATGGGAGGACTCTTTCATATATGGATCTGAATATGAGAAAAGCCATATCAAACTGTATCGAAGGTACATAGACGATTTGATTTTTATATGGAAAGGAGACGAAGAAAGTGTAGTACAGTTTATGGAATACCTTCAAGTTAATCCTTTCAATTTAAAATTTACGTTTAAGACTAATACAAGTCTGATAGATTATTTAGATCTGAAATTAGAAAGTATAGTAGGGAAGGAAATTGAAACATCGACCTTTTTCAAAGAAGTCGATGCAAACAATTTCATCCCAACATCAAGCTGCCACCATCCGAAATGGATTGAAGGAGTCCCCTATTCTCAGTTCCTCAGGTTGAGGAGAAATTGTAGCACCTTCAGTGACTTTATAGTACAAGCTAATGCACTGAAGGAAAATTTTATAGCACGTGGATATGATCAGATCAGAATTGAAGAAGCCATACAGAAGGCAAGTAATATAGATCGGGTGAATCTTCTATCTCCAAATCCAATTCCCAAAAAGAAAAGGGATCCTAAATGCAGGCCTTTTATAACCCAATTCAACAAAGAAAACCGTTTAATTACTAAAATACTAGATAAACACTGGCCAATTCTATTAAAAGATCCAATTCTTGGACCTTCACTTCCTTCCAAACCACAAGTAGTTTTCAGAAGGGCAAAAAACTTGAAAAGTATTTTAGCTCCAAGTACATTAAAATCTAAGAAATCCACTGTTCAACCAAAATTAAATTTTTTGTTGGAAAAAACTATGGGATGTTTCCCGTGTAATAGGTGTATATGCTGCAAGCATATGGAGAAATCCACTTTCTCCTGGAAACATGAAAATGGAATGGAATACACCTTAAAAGATAGAGTCAACTGTAACAGTGAGTGTGTCATTTATAGAATAACCTGTAGCTGCAACCTAATGTATATAGGCAAAACAAAACGCAATGTCAAACTTAGAATCCAGGAGCATCTGCGAGGTATAAAAAATAAAGTGACTAATCACAATTTACCTCGTCATTTTTCTGAAATTCATAATTCCAATGTGAAAGATCTGAAATTTACTATATTGGAATTGATTAAACTAGGCCCTAGAGGAGGCGATAAAGAACGTCTGCTCTCAAGAAGAGAATCTTTTTGGATTTTCACCCTTAATACTCTCCATCCAAATGGCCTTAATGAAAATATAGACATTGTGTCATTTCTTTAAATTTTTTCCTTTTCAATTTCCATAGGTAGGGCTACATTTAGGTTATAAACATTTAGTTTATGGAGAATTATAGCATACTGCCCATAAATCATGGTGTCATGTATTTTTCATGAGATTATTCTTGACATATTTCTTCTGTCTACTTGTTTATTTACTATTGGGCTTTAAAATTCAAATGCATTTAATGTAAAGTTGAAGCCTCAAGAAATGAAGAGTTGAACTGATGGAGGATTATTAATTTTTTTTTTTTTTTTCATCATTTACTTCACTTTATTACACAAGAAACACATTTAATCTATAGTCGAATTCAAGTAGTATACAGGTTGCACTATGAGATAAATCAGACTATGAGACACCATAAAAAGACAAAAACACACAATTTATTATAAAAGTAGGAAATCAAATATATCATCTGAAAAATATATCACTTAAAAGATATTTAGAATAAGTAGGTTATTATAATAGAAACATATGATAGTTTCACACATTAGCACAATCACAGTGGTTCACGGTCCTTAGTATGGGACACATTCATATTTGAATTTATTAATTATTAATTTAATATTTTATTTCATTATATATTTTTTATTTTTATTTTTATTATTTATATTTATTTTTATTTATTTATTTATTTTTTTTAATTTTATTTATTATTTATTTTCTATATTTATTTAAAAATTTTTCATTTATTTATTTTTATTTTATTTTTTTAATTTTTTTATTTTTTTTTTATTATATTTTTTTATTCATTTTTTATTTTTTATTTTTAATTTTATTTTTATTTTAATTTTATTTTAATTTTATTTTTATTTTTATTTAATTTTATTATTTTTTTTATATTTTTTATATTTTTTTATTTTTATACATTTATATTTTTATTTTTTATTTCATTGTAAAATATTACATTATAGTCATGAATTTATATTAGAATACCAATGGTGGATGAGCTAACATATTTTTAAGAAAACCCATGTCAGAAATAAAAATAAAAACAAATAATTGCTATGGAATTCTACTACGTTTCCCATAGTACCCTGGAAATGGTAAAATAATAATATGCACATGTAAATTTAACATCCATCTCTAATTGAGAATATAGTGCTTATTAATTGATTATCATGTATACATATTGGATCAGTGGGGAGGGGAAACTAACAGGCAATGTCTCGTATATGGGTTTGCTGACCGAGGAGGCTGCTAGGGGATAACACCATTTGAGCCTTAAGCAGATATCAAAGGCTGCTGGGACACCAGGACGCCACAGACCGACATTAGAGGTTGCTAGGACACCAAGACGCGGTTTTTGTCATGTAGATAGAGATCACATGACAGTGCGCGTCGGGATGCACGTGCTGTGTCGCTTAGCAACCTCTGTGATACGCCACACGCATGGTTGGAAGCCGAATCGGCACACCCAGGATTGATGACGCGTGGTGCGTCAGAGTAGGAGGACATACCCCATTACGTTCCTGTCCAGTATTGGTGAGAAGAGGTGGGGCAGAATAGGAGGACACGCCCCATGACGCGGTATGCGTCAGAGGAGAGGTGCGGCTCGAGGGAGAGCCTATACCAATAAGATAGCCCTCTCTCTGACTCTTATTTATGAAATGAAAGATCGAGCAGGGGGAACTATTTAACCAATTAGTAGGTGAAACGCAGATTGGAACGCATACTGGAAGTATGCCTGTCCGATCAGGTGTAAGTAATTTAGCACTTTTAAAGTGGCTAAAGATCTGTTCAAGGTATAAAATAAACATTTAATTCACATTAAACAATTACTAACACCTAAGGATCCCTATAGAAGAGAAATATGGATTTATAAATAAAGTTTTTTGGCTCTTTTCAGGCTGATCTAATTATTAAGAGTTATCTAATTAAAGGAAGTGATGTAATTGTGCTAGCAGCTTAAATAACAGCTGCACCAATTACCACTTCATTCTGTGATTTCCAAACACAGCCAAACCTTCTCCAGGGTGAGTCCTCACATCATTTCTATTTGTTTCACTTTTTGAAGGCTTTAACTATTAACTATGAATGTAATTCTTTTGCCGGTCTGGTACCGAGGAGTTGAGATTTTTCTTGCTGTTAAAAGTTTGGATTTAGCTATCTGTGAGACCTGTGCCTCCTTATAAATAATGATAGTTTTCCTGTAAGGGAGAAAAAAAAAAATAAAAAAAAAATTTACTCTGTGAAACTTATTGTAAATTGTTACTATCCCTATGGTTGTTACTGTGCCCTTTATTTTGACAACAACAATGTTTCCATTTCTTTGAAAGGATCTATTCCTTGAAACTTATTGAGGAAGCTGCATCTCTTTTACCCTTGTGATTACCAAACCAGCCATATAAGCTTTGGTATGTACACTCATATATGTGCTAGTGATCTTCTATGACTGACACACCTTACACTAAAAACTAAAATTGAATGCTTTCAGAATTTTACGTGAGTCAACATTGAAAAAAGAAATAATTTTCACCATAAGAGTAGAAGACCACATTTTAGGTATATCTATAATATAATCGGCTTGACCATGTAATAAATTGCATGGACAAATATTTTTATATAAATACCAATATTTGCATATTTCTTTGGCAGTCTGCAAAAACGCCAATATATGGTTGCTGACAGTCCCAATGGACTATGATTAAGATTTTTTAGACGGCCCTGGAGGAATTGATTAGTTATAAGGTATGTTATTTTTCCGTTTATTTTTTAGGATTAATTATGAGGTGGGAAACCATTAAAAATGGCCTCCATCTAATCTTCTTTCTCTTCCCATCAGGCAGTGTTTACAAAAACACTATTCTATAGATTTTATATATACATAAAGGATAACCACTTAAGCTCCAGTTAGAAGCACGAATATAGGAGCTGTACCCATTAAATTCTAATAAAGGAGAATTTGATTAATCCCTATTTAGAGGTATGTCTTAGTCACTATTTGTAACATCAAAATGGATATTAATAATAAAAATGTCCTAGTAGTTCCATCAAATAAACACATCTTAGAATGTGCTATTTATATTTTAGGTTACGATCTGCCATAAGAATTTATCAAGTGCAATTCATCCTTTTCCCTATATGTGGTAGGTATATATATACAAAAAATGTTTTACATACTTAAAATATATATGTGTCTATACATATATATATACACATATATGTATATATAATTTCCCTATCTCATAATAGCAGTTTTTCTCAAATAGAACATTATCTTTTTCCCCAAACAAGTTACCCCTGATGAAGTCGATCAGACGAAACGCGTTGGGTTTGTCAGTCAGAAAATCACACCCTAGTTTGTGAAGATACTCCCTTTGAGCTCGCACCTTGAAAAAGGTGAGGGAGTATCTAGAATTCCATCCTACAAACATGTTGGTTGTGGCTGTGTTTTATTGATACAATTTTATATCTTGAATTGTGTACCAAAATTCATATGTTCAAATATATGTTATTAAAAAAAACTTTTTATTAATTGGCCTGTTGGCCTCTTGTTTGGGTGACTTTTTGGTGAGGGGTGTCTGTTACAGGTCCCCAGATCTAAATATCCTCCAGTCTACATTTTCCGACGAATTAACCGCTGGAAGATTTGTGTAACTACATTTTCACTATTAGCGCACTTGGGAATTTATGTTCTCTTTGCATGTGTTTGAGGTTTTCCAACAAAGACCTCTCCCAGTGTGCCGCTTCTGAGTTGGCGCAAGATAAAGATACTTTTGTGTATTTTTGTCTATATGTTCATTTGCAAACTTCAAACGCTGATTTTTGTGGTGAGGACGTAGAAGAGGTTTTCTTCTGATGACTCTTCCATGAAGACCATATTTGTACAAGTATCTCTTTATAGTGGAATAGTGTACCACAACTCCAGTGTCTGCCAGATCTTCCTGGAGGGATCGTGCAAGTCAAACGTGGATTTTGACTTGCTTTTCTCACAATCCTGCGAGCTGTTCTGTCTGATATTTTTCTTGGTCTTCCAGATCTTGCTTTAACTTTCACTGTTCCTGATGACTGCCATTTCTTAATTCGGAATGAACAGAGGATATGGGCATCTGATAACGCTTTGCTATCTTCTTATAGCCTTCTCCTGCTTTTGTGAGCGTCAACTATTCTCAGTTTCAGTGTTCTACACAACTGCTTAGAGGAACCCATGGTGCTGATTGTTGGAGCAAGGTCAGATGAGTCTGGGCTTTTAAAACCTTTGAGATTGACATCACCTGGTCTTTCCAGACGATGATTGAGAACAATCCATGACACTGCCAGGTCTCAGCTGTCCAAAGGGGGCAGTACAAGGTATTAACTCTGCAGGGTGCCCAAACTTTTGCAGACACCATTTTTTGTTTTCTGTTATTTTGATAGTGTAAATGATGGAAATAAAATCAAACTTTTTTTTGACATGTTATAAGAATGTCTAATCTGTAATTTGATGCCTTTTGGAGATTTTTCCATCTTTCCTTGGCTTCTTTTTGCACATTAAAATGAATTTTTGCCTGGGGTGCACAAATTTCAATCCCCACTGTATGTGCTGGATGCTTGTCCCCGGGGATCAGCAGTGCTGTGCGCTTCACAGCCACCAGTACACCCGGGATGCAGCACTGGCTTCACTTCTCCTAAGACCACCCCCAGACTCCCATAGTCTTATTTCATGGGGGGCTTTATAGAGGAAAGACAAGCTGAATGCTGCATCCCAGTTGCAGCTGCAGCTCAGTCAAACACCGCTGCTGATCCCAGGTTAAGGCAGCCAGCACATATATTACATGTAACATTACATATATGTGTATATGTGTTAACCAGGCTCCTCCCCATGCAATGTATGGTCTATTCTGCAACCCTTGGGCAGTTAGTAGACAATCTATAACCCAGTGGTTCCCAAACTGTCAGGGGTGCCATGGATTGGTGGCCCAGAACCAAATCTAACTATTTATGGTCAATATGATGGGTAAAACCAGTGTCCACGGTAGTGACACTTACACATAATGCCCAAAGTAGTAGTGCCCTTTACACATAATGCCCAGAGTAGTGGAGGTTACACATAATATCCACAGTAGTGCCACTTACACATAATGCCCACAATAGTGACCCTTACTTGTAATAAGCCTCACCTACACTCCCATCACTGGTGAGGCAGTGAATGAGAGATAGGGTAATGAAGCAGCACAGCAGGCAAAGCTGGCCCGTGACCGGTACTAATGATGGGAAGGTGACACCAAAAGGGGGTGCCAGCTGGATGTAAGAGGGAGATGCTCTCACTAGCCCACTACACACATGGGGCCAAATGTAATGGAGTGAGAGTATCATAAAGTGAGAGATTTGGTAAGGTTTTGCCATTTTTTTTAAAGTGGCAATCATTTACACTGCAAAACCAGGTTGATCTTGCTGTGTAAATGATTGCCACTTTAAAAAAAACGTAGGTGCGTCCAAAAAATATAGGGGTGTGGCTTCATGGGGAAGGGGTGTGGCCATAAAATAATACCAATTCATATTATGGTGCACAGTAGTCTCCATTTTTCAAATTACACCACACAGTAGCACCACTACACCAGGTAGAGACCCTTTTACACATTACGGCGGACAGATTCCCCTTTTCACACATTACGGCAGACATCGTCCCCTTTTTACACATTACGGGAGACATCGTCCCCTTTTTACACATTACGGCAGACAGCGTCCCCCTTTTTACACATTGTGGCGGACAGGGTCCCCCTTTTTACCCATTACGGCGGACAGCGTCCCCCTTCTTACACATTACGGCAGACAGCGTCCCCTTCTTACATATTACGGCAGACAGCGTCCCCCTTTTTACACATTACGGCAGACAGCGTCCTCTTATTACAAATTACGGCAGACAGCGTCCCCTTATTACTAGAGATGAGCGGGTTCGGTTTTACTCTGATTTACTCGGTTCTCAAAACGGCATCTTATTGGCTCACGGACGTCACGTGTTTTGGATAGCCAATAAGAAACATCCGGATAATACCGAACTGGCGTTAATTCTGGCGTTACATCCGAACCCGCTCATCTCTACTTATTACACATTACAGCAGACAGCGTCCCCTTATTACACATTATGGCAGACAGCGTCCCCGTATTATACATTACGGCAGCCAGTCCCCCTTTTTACATATTACGGAAGCTAGTCCCCCTTTTTACACATTACGGCAGACAGACAGCATAGACAGACAGAATAGACTATACTTACTGTGTCCGCTGGCTCAGGCAGTCAGGCTCCTCGGTGCAGGCAGTCAGGCAGATCCCGGGCAGGCAGGGAAGGAGGAGGAGGAGGGAGGTGGACTCGGGAGCCACAGCAGCACACTGTAATTGGTGGTGGCACTGCTGCAGCTGTCCCTCTCCTTCCACAAAGGCTAGTTGCCGCCGCTGTGTATGCTGGGATGAGGGAAGCGCATCCCTGCATGCACAGCGGCAGCGGCCAGCCTATGTGGAAGGAGAGGGACAGCTGCAGCACTGCCGCCACCAATTACAGTGTGCTGCTGCAGCTCCCTCCTCCTTCTCACCTGTCCCCGATACTGCTCTTCTCCTTGATCAGCACACAGACGGCTTGTAATGAGTCAATTTGACTCATTACAATGCCACTGACTTTAAGGAATGAGGGCAGTTGCGCCCTCAGGGCGACTGTGCTGTGTACCAGGCACACATGGCACACATGTAGTTATGGCACTGATTATTGTACCCCCTTCTAGTTAGTATATGAATTAGTGTGCCCTCCCCCTCCATTCCTAGTCTGCATGTGCATTAGTGTGCCCCCATCTCTTCCTAATCTGTGTATGTATTAGTGTGCCCCCTCCTAGTCTGTGTGTGCATTAGTGTGCCTCCCCTCACCTCCTAGTCTGTATATTAGTGTACCCCCCCTCCCAATCTGTATATGTATGTGTGCACCCCTCCCCTACCAGTCTGTATATGTATTAGTGTGTCCCCCCTCCCCTCCTAGTCTATGTGTGCATTAGTGTGCCCCCCTCCCCTCCTAGTATGTATAGTAGTGTGCCCCCCTCCCAGTCTGTACATGTATTAATGTGCCCTCCTCCTAGTCTGAAAGTGCATCACTGTTGTCTATACTCCCTCATAGCACCCTTTCCTATAATGTGCAGCCTGTCCCTCCATTAGTAGTTAGTTACATGCTGTCCTCATTTGTTCCTCTTGGCAGCTTAGCACCTCCTCTTGACCAGTAACAGCAGCCACTAGCTCCCCAGGCTCTTTTTTGTAAGAACCCGACTTCCTGACTGGCCACATATGTACCGGCAGCGTCAAGGCAGCTGCTCTGTGATGCAGCTGCTATTGGGAGTCACGTCCAGGCATACAGGATGCAGAGGTGCTCTCCAGTCCTCAGACAGCTCCCAGGGCTATAGTGTTGCCGCAGCTGTGTGCCCATGTGGTGCCCTGAGCACGCAGCTGGCACCGCTGACTGTCATTCAGTATCACAGGGGCAGGCTGCAGCAGACAGCCGCAAGGGTGGCAGAGCAGAGTGTGTCTCCTGGTTGGCACCTACCTGCTTTGCATACCTTAGCTAAGCAGGTAGCGCCAGCCCTGCATGTGATATATAGAGGCTTGTGAGACTATTAGATAAGCATGAATGCATACTAATGTAAGAAAAATACAAACTTCCCAGTGTTAAATAAGATTGTGTATTGCACTTGTTTGCGCTAACAAACTTAAGACATTCATTTTGAGTACTACGGTAAGGAAGACACAGTATGTAACATTTTCTCAGCCTACTGAGTCTAGATTACTAAACAAATAGTTAAAGGAAGGGCCGGACTGCCCATCTAACACTTCTGGCAAATGCCAGAAGAGCCGATGGCTGGTGGTCCGGTCTACAGAGACCCAGGAACGCAGTGCGATGCGCAGCTCCCCTCTCACTGTTTTGTTCCTTGCTGCCGTCGTTGTGCCCCGTTGCTAAGCAATATGGGGGTGTGCCGTGAGTCCATGCCCCCTGACTTGCAGCACACTTCCATTTGCAGTGTCCACACACCACTTTCTCGGCGCGTGCACACGGATGCCAGGGCCAGAAAGAGGCCCTAGTCCGTCCCTGGTTAAAGATATGCAAACTTTTCAAGGGAATTTTAGAGAAATTTTCTTCAGCAAAATCCAATACAGTATCATACAGTAAAACTTTGCAAAAGTTATGACTAAAACATTGACTATAATTAAACAAAAATAAAAAAAAATAAAAAACACTGAGATCCACTGACTAAATCTTGACTAAAAGGAAGCAAAAGATAAAGTCTTTAAACCAATTAAAATTTTAAGTAAGCTACTAAGACTAAAACTATATTGAAAATACTTGTCAAAATTAACACTGAAACATCCAAATATTTGACATTACTTATAGCGTTATAACTCTACCTTGATTTTTTTCTTCCAAACTAAATTACTGGCGATTTCACCTGTCATAAACTAAAATCAGTGTAAAAGAAACAAAGTGTAATAATGTTATTTTAGATAATGAGATAAAAAAAATGTATTCTCAGTTCTTTGGTCTGTTGTGTTGCAAAGAATCTGGATAACTGGAAACAGAACAACGGTAATTTACAAACTGTAAAAAGTGCGAAACTCACAATGCTACTTTATGTCTGGCCAGTGCACATGCAGATGTACCCCCACTTCACAGTGTTTGGAAATACTCTTACAAAGTCTAGGTCCGCAGATAAACTTGGATAAATACTAGACCAATCTAATAAAGTCCAATCTACTTCTCCCTAGCTACCAACTTAGCTGACAACCCCTTCATTACAACTTGGATTTATTTAGCATTCAATTGGCACCTCCAAGGCACATATATGGCTGATATATATATATATATATATATATATATAGAGAGAGAGAGAGAGAGAGAGAGAGGCCAAGAGAGGGAGGGGGGGAAGGGATATATATATATATATATATATATATATATATATATACATACACACACTGTTTTTCTTTTTCATCCACTAGGGGTCACTGGAGTACTCTTGGGATATGGACAGGATAGGCACATTTAAATATATTTAAATTAGTAACTCCCCTCCATACTCCCAGGATACCTCAGTGTTTTTTTTGTGCTCACTCAGGATAGAAGCACACGTGGAGTTTCTCCACAGTTTTTTCTAATTTTTACTTTTATTCTTCATTTTTATTTGACTTATGACTCACAATCCCTTCCCAGCTTATAAAGAAGCTTGGGTCCAGGATTGTTGGTGCTGCTGTCTGCAACAAGTGGCTTGTCAGCGCTCATTAGAGGAGCACCGCCATAGACCACAAGCAGCTTTAGCTGATTGCAGCCTGGGGCTGCAGAAGAAGCTGGACAGAGCTTAACAGAGAGAAGCCCTGTCATAGCCTCCATGGATTTCAGGTAATGAGCGGTGAGGCAGCTCACACTGGGCCCGCTATATGGGGTCTGTAATGTTATTGTAATTTACATGTCCCCGTGCTGCCTCCCTAGTGCTGGCCGCAGGCCGCCCGCTTCTTAGCGCCGCTCCACAGACCAGCCACTGCCGCTCCCCGTCGCTCCCCTCACTGCTCCCCCGGCTGGGCGCCCGCCTAACGAGCCGCGGACAGCATCCTAGCTGCCGCGGCTCACCCTCATGCTCCGGACAGCACAGCTCACGCTGCCGCTGGCCGCCGTCTCTCCCTCACAATGGCAGCTCAGGTGGAAGCAGCAGCGGACAGCTCCACGGCTGCAGCGGCTCGCCTCTCAGCTGCCATGGCTCTGTGTTCAGACTGACCGCGGACAGCTCTCACTGCTGCAGCATGAAGCGCTGCAGGACATCGTGGGGGGGAAAGGGGAGAATAATGCCCACAGCATCAACAGCGGGAGGTCCTCATAACTAAGCTGCATTCTAATGCAGCCAGTAGATCAGGCTATTAAGCATGTGTTTAATATGTAGAGGGGTCTCACTTACACTCAGATAGTAATGGGCATAAACCTGTTATCAGACTGTTAAGCCTGTGTTACAAGTTCAGGGGGGGGGGGGTCTCAGTTATTTTATAGTGATGGAGATATATATATATATATCTCAACTAATACTGTAATAATCTGAGCAAGTTGCTTTATTATACATATGTTTTTGTATATGCAGAGCACATGGCAGGACGCCATTTTAACTCTACTTCCAGGTTCTTCTTCCAGGAAGTTTGCTGCTGTCCTACAACACTCGGCCACCAGATGGAGCAGGGGTGTTAGTAGGAATTTCTGTACATATCAGGTTTCATATATAGTGTGGTCACGTGCACTGCACTTTTGGTTGTGTGACTTGTCTGTCGTTGTCTACTTGCCGGTCTATGGGGGTAATTGTGAGTTGATCGCAGCAGGAACTTTGTTAGCAGTTGGGCAAAACCATGTGCACTGCAGGGGAGGCAGATATAACGTGCAGAGAGAGTTAGATTTGGGTGTGGTGTGTTCAATCTGCAATCTAAATTGCAGTGTAAAAATAAAGCAGCCAGTATTTACCCTGCACAGAAACACAATAACCCACCCAAATCTAACTCTCTCTGCACGTTATATCTGCCTCCCCTGCAGTGCACATGGTTTTGCCCAACTGCTAACAAAGTTCCTGCTGCGATCAACTCAGAATTACCCCCATATGTACATAATGAGTAAGGCTAATGTTATATATATTTAAAAAAAAAAGCAGCTTAGCTGCAAGGTCTGTGTGAGTGTGTTACCTAATGGAACTCCCACATGCACAGTATGTCTTGCAAATACGGCTATAAATACGAATCCTTTCCCTGATCCTACTTGGGCATTGCTGGCGGAGGTCTAAGACTTTGCAAGGGTTACAAAAGTGCAACCCAGCTCCGAAAAATAGTTATCATTTGTTTTAGATCTTACCAGTTTCAGCTATGTTGCATTCTGACGTTTCAATGCCAGACCTGATATCTCAGGACTTGAGGATAGTGAGGTTACTGATAGCCCGGCTATTGATAATCTCATCACGGCAGTACGTCAAGTTCTACATTTTTACGGAGACTGAAGAACCTCTTTCAAATGATGAGGTGTTATTTGCTAAAAGACAAAACACAGATGTGTTTTCCTTATTCAGATTCTCTTAATAAGCAGTTAACTGAAGCATGGTAGAAGTTAACCTTTCCAGCTGCTACGACGCTTAAAGACCCGTCAGAACGTAAGCTAGAAGCTATGCTAAAGTCGATGTATACAGCAGTAGGGGTGTTACTTAGACCTGCTTTGATGGGAGTTTGGATATACAAGGCTGTAGTTGCATGGGCAACACAGGTCAAGTTGGGTCTACAAGAAGACCACCTTGTTCTTCTGGCTGATCACATCTGTGAATCTGCTGAGTATCCAGGTACGGCTTCTATGGACATCGGCCAGGTTATTTCTCGCCTTTCAGAACGACGTGCACTTTGGCTGCGTTCTTGGCAGGTGGAGGCAGAGTCCAAATGAGGAATAGAAGCGTAGCCTTAGGGAAAAGGTTAGGCGTCTTGAATTGGATAATTCTCACGGCGGACGCGAGTCTCAGAGGTTGGGGAGCTGTGGTCCATAATTGTCAGCTTCATGGTCTCTGGTCAGATCACGAAAGATTGCTGTCAATAAATGTCCTGGAACTCAGGACACTTTACAATGCGCTGCGACAAGCAGTGCACATGCTCGGTCTCAGACTGTCAAGGTGCAGTCAGACAACGCGACAGCAGTTGTATACATCAACAAACAAGTAGGAACTCGAAGTCGCATGGCCATGCGGGAAGTTGCTTGAATCCTCAATTGCGCCGAGCATCACCAGGTGATATTGTCTGCAGTGTTCTAGGAGTGGACAACTGGGAGGCGGATTATCTCAACCATCAGGATTTTCATCCAGGAGAATGGGCATTAAATCCAGAAGTGTTTCAGATGTTGGTCCAGTGGTGGGGTTACCCACAGGTGGATCTACTGGCATCTCACCAAAATCATCAAACACCCCAGTATGTGTCCAGAACATGAGATCCAAAGGCAGTGGCAGTGGATGCTCTCACGATCGCGTGGCCGTACAGCCTTGTGTATCTGTTTCCACCGTTTCCGCTGCTTCCTCTGTTGCTAAAGTGGATCAAACAAGAGTCCACCACAGTCATACTAGTGGCGTCTCATTGGCCTCAGAGAGCATGGTTCTCAGATCTCCGTGGACTACTCGCAGACGATCATTGGCCGTTCCCGCTACGTCCGGACCTGTTATAACAGGGTTTGTTCCTTTACCCCGATTTAGAGCAGCTGCGTTTGATGGGGTGGCTGTTGAAATCGCCCTCTTAAGAAGAGAGGGCATTCCGGAATCTGTTATACCAACCATGTTACGTGCTAGGAAGCCAGTTACGGCAGCTCATTATCACAGGATTTGGCGTGCCTGTATAGGTTGGTGTGAAGCTTGGAAGTTTCTGACATCATCTTTCAAGTTATCCCGTCTTTTGCTTTTTTACAGACGGGGTTATATGGAGGACTACGTTTATCTACACTAAAGGTGCTGGTCTCTGCCTTGTCAATTTACTTTCAAAGGCGGTTGGCCCTTTTGCCAACAGTACACACTTTCCTACAAGGTGTCCTCAGAGTACAACCTCCATTTATACCACCTACAGCGCCATGGGACTGGGATCTGGTTTTAGATTTATTACAGTCTTCAACCTTTGAACCCTTACAACAAGTGGATGTTAAGTTTCTCACTTGGAAAACAGTTTTTCTGCTAGCCTTAGCTTCAGCAAGGCGTGTTTCCGAATTGGGTGTCTTGTCATGCAAGCCACCGTATTTGGTGTTTCATGATGACAGAGCGGAAGTTCGGACGAATCCCGCTTTCCTACCAAAGGTAGTGTCATCCTTTCACATCAATCAACCAATCGTGGTTCCTGTATTATCAGAAAGTGCAGGAACTCCAGCTACCTTGGATGTGGTACGCGCTCTATGCATTTATGTAACCCGAACGTCTATAGTACGTAAAATGGATACATTGTTTGTTCTCTAGGATGCAGTCAAGATGGGCTGGCCAGCTTCCAAGCAGACCATGTCCAGATGGATTAAGCTGACCATACATCAGGCTTACCTTCATGCTAGGCTACAGCCGCCTGCATCAGTTTCAGCTCATTCCACATGTTCTGTGGGAACTTCATGGGCCGCAGGTCATGGGGCCTCTACGACGCAGCTTTGCCGTGTGGCTACATGGTCATCAGTGCACACGTTTGTGCGCTTTTACAAGTTTGATACGATTGCGGCATCAGCATCTAGCTTTGGCCGTCTAGTGTTACAGGTGCCAAACAGCTCTCCCGCCCAAGGGGGAAACTTTGGTACGTCCCAAGAGTACTCCAGTGACCCCTAGTGGATGAAAAAGAAAATAGGATTTTGGTACTTACAAGATAAATCCTTTTCTTTGAATCCACAGGGGACACAGGATGCCCACCCAGTGCAGTTTTTACCGGTCTTGTGGTAAGTTCAGTGGATCTTATGGTAACACATTCTCACCGACTGGTTCAAATGTTCAGGTGATATCTAATATTGTGCCAACTGTTTAGTTGTCTGTTACGTTATGTGTCAACTTCATTGTTGTCCGTTATGTTATAATGTTATAAGTAATTCTCTATTGTTCATCTTCTCTATCGCTCCTGTTCGGCTCAGTAAAAAACACTGAGGTATCCTGGGAGTATGGAGGGGGAGGAGAGTTACTAATTTAAATATATTTAAATGTGCCTATCCTGCTAACGCCCTGTCCATATCCCAAGAGTACTCCAGTGCCCCCTGTGGATTCAAAGAAAAGGATTTATCTGGTAAGTACCAAAATCCTATTATCCTTAGTGCACTATAACCAGTCCCAGATTGTACAGAGCCAGTTTAAAAGACTTTGTCTCTAAGATGTGATTTCGGGGTACCTATACAGAATCACCCTCACTGAAGCTTCATAGATTTTTGATTTGCTACACTAAAATTAAGGTAGTAAAGTATACAATGTTAAATTGAAATCTAGGGACCTACTAATTCTTAAATAAATAGTAGATCCTAATTGAACTAATACTAAATTCATAGGAAGTATCTTCGAGATTGCCGTGATACAGAGTACAGCATTTTTTACGGTGGAGGCACTAAGAAATACCTCTCGTCCATCTGAAATATTGGTATGTGAAATAATAGGATTTTGGTACTTACCAGGTAAATCCTTTTCTTTGAATCCATAGGGGGCACTGGAGTACTCTTGGGATATGGACGGTGCGTAGCAAAGGAAGGCACATTTAAATATTTAAATGAGCAACCCTCCACTTCCCTCCTCCATACTCCCAGGACCTTCAGTGTTTTTTACTGAGCCGAATAGGAGCGACAGAGAAGTGAACAATGGAGAATTACTTACATTATAAAATAACTGACAACAATAAAGTTGACACATAACGTTACTGACAACTAAACAGTTGACACTATAACCGATAGAACTTGAAAGTTTAAACCAGTCGGTGAGAATGTGTTACCATAAGATCCCCTGAACTTACCACAAACCAGGTAAAACTGCTCTGGGTGGGTGTCCAGTGCCCCCTATGGATTCAAAGAAAAGGATTTACCTGGTAAGTACCAAAATCCTATTTTCTTTTTCATCCACTAGGGGTCACTGGAGTACTCTTGGGACGTACCAAAGCTTCCCCCGTGGGCGGGAGAGCTGTTTGGCACCTGTAACAGTAGGCGGCCAAAGCTATAAGCTGATGCCGCAACGTATCAAACTTGTAAAAGCGCACCAACGTGTGCACTGCTGGCCATGTAGGCGCACGGCAAAACTGCGTCGTAGAAGCCCCACGACCAGCTGCCCATGAAGTTCCCACAGAACGTGTGGAATGAGCTGTTACTAATGGAAACAGCTGTAACCTAGCATGAAGTTAAGCTTGACGTATGGTCAGTTTAATCTATATGAATAAGATCTGCTTAGAAGCTGGCCAACCCAGCTTGGCCGCATCAACGTATTCGTCTTACGAAATGTAGACGTTCGGGATACATAAACGCGTAATGCGCGTACCACAACCAAAGTTTCATTATTTCCTGTTAACACAGGACCTACTATTGGTTGATTGAACTACTATTGGTTAATTGATGTGAAAAGATGACACTATTTGTGGCAAGAAAGCGGGATTGGTCCGAAGATCCGCTCTGTCATCATGAAACATTAAATACGGTGGCTTGCATGACAAGGCACCCAAAGTTGAAACACGACTTGCCGAAGCTAGGGCTAGAAGAAAAATAGTTTTCCAAGTGAAAAACTTAATATTCACTTGTTGTAAGGGTTCAAAATATGAAACTGTAAGAAATCTAAAACCAGCTTCAAGCCCCATGGCGCTGTAGGTGGAATGAATGGAGGCTGTACTATGAGGACACCTTGCAGAAAACGGTGTACAGACGGCAATAGAGCCAAACGTTTTTGAAATTAAATTGACAAAGCAGATACCTGCACCTTTAGTGTAGATAAACGCAGTCCTCCATCTAACCCCGTCTGTAGAAACAACAAAAGACGGAATAACTTGAAAGATGATGTCGGAAACTTCCGAGCTTCCCACCAACCTATATAGGCACGCCATATTCTGTAATAATGAGCTGCCCTAACCGGCTTCCTAGCTCGTAACATGGTTGGTATAAATTTTCCTAAGAGTGCGGTCTCAATAGCCGCCCCGTTAAACGCCGCCGCGCTAACTCGGGGAGCGGACAAACACCTCGGGCGGCAGCGGAAGCTGGCCGCCCCGCTCACATACCTGCACGTAGTAGCTGCTGGCCCTGGTATGGTTAAGTTGTTTGGTCCTGAATTGGACGCATGGATTGCTGAGGCTACGGGAGGAAAGTCTGTTTCCTTACCATTGCCTCTACCGGTAGCAAGACGGAGGTACGCTGGACCTGCGAGTAGTCTGCGGAGATCCGAGAACCAAGCTCTCAGAGACCAATGAGGCGCTACTAGTATGACTGTGGCGGACCTTCTTGTGATCCGTTTTAGCAACCAAGGGGGGGAGTGGAAACGGTGGAAATAGATACACGAGGCTGTACAGCCACGCGATTGTGAGCATCCGCCGCCACTGCCGTTGGATCTTGCGTTGTGGACACATACTGGGCGTTTGGTGATTGTGGCGAGATGCCATCAGGTCCACTTGAGGGTAACCCCACCTCTGGAATAACATGTGAAACACCTTTGGATTTAATGCCCATTCTCCTGGATGAAAATCCCGACGGCTGAGATAATCTGCCTCCCAGTTGCCCACTGCCGGAATGAACACTGCCGACAATATCACCTGGTGATGCTCGGGCCAAATGAGGATTCGAGCTACTTTCCGCATTGCCATGCGGCTTCTCGTTCCTCCTTGTTTGTTGTATGCGACCGTCGTCGCGTTGTCTGACTGCACCTGGACAGACTGAGACCGAAGCATGTGCACTGCTTGTCGGAGCACATTGTAAATTGCCCGTAATTTCAGGACATTTATAGACAGCAATCTTTTGTGATCCGCACAGAGACTCTGGAGCTGATAATTTTGAACTACAGCTCCCCAACCTCTGAGTCTAGAGTCCGTCATTAGAACTATCCAATGACCGGCGCTAAATTGTTTTCCTGCGGTTAGATTGTGTACTTTGAGCCACCAGATTACAGATACTCTGGCCCGTGGCGACAACCTCACCCTGTGGTGAATCTGCAGATGCGAGCCCAACCACTGTGCGAGCACCTCCAGTTGAAAAGGACGTGAGTGAAATCTTCCGAACTGAATCGCTTCGAAAGCCGTCACCCTTGTGCCTAAGAGGCGAATGCACAAATGTACCGAGACTGTGCGTGCTTGAGCACGAATTGTCTGTACTTTATGTTTTGGTAGGTAATTTCTTTGATCTACCGTATCGAGAATCATTCCTAGGAATTTAATTGATTGAGACGAATTCAGAAGTGATATCTTGAATCTGACAATTCCACCGTGTTGAACTAGGTCATTGTACGTTAGTAGTATTTGTTGAACTAGAGCTGTGATGAGAAGGTTATCTAAGCACAGAACCATTATCACCAGCCGGGATCTGAGAATAACTTATCCCAGACATCACCCCTGTGACAACCTGAGGCGCTGATGAGAAACCAAACAGAGTTTGAATGATGGACTGCCAACGTCTAAGTATGCCAGATGTAGTGGCAAAATTTTGAACACGCAAAAACGCATTCTTGACTTCTAGGGAGAATATGATTTCAATGGTTGTAAACCTGCAATCACTGACCGCATGAATTCCACTGATTGAGCCACTTTTGGTATATAACAGTCGGCCGGGTGCGGTACTACAAACAAAATTGTAATACCTTGAATCTAGGAGCCACTGAATTGCGGTCTACAGAACTGCCTTTTTGTCTTCTGACACAGGCCGGCTAGTCTTGGATGTAGCCTTGACAAACCACAACAAAGGTGGTAGACAATGGTACTCTATGTGTGATTGAACACTAATTATGTAACCGCCGATCTGTAACCGCAGATCTGTGGATTTCAGTAATAATGTCAAATGAGACATCCGAAGAATTGCTTGGCCAAAAGACGAAACAAGACAATTAAAAAACCTTGCCATGCCATTGGCTTGGCAGCAGCCATTCTGTCTGAACGACGGTTAAACCACCTTCTCGAGCACGTGTCGTGTGTTGTAGAACAACTGGAAAAGACTGAGGTTTAAAAGATTTGAACCCTGGTGCAGTTTTCCTTGTAAGAACTGGTGTGGCAATGGCTGTAAATAGACTCTCACACCGGAGCGTAAGAACTGAAACGTTCTAATTTAGGAGTAAAGAACACATTTTCGTGTAAGGCCACACAAAGCGTCTGTCAACTACAAAGAGTGATGATGGACTACGAGAACTAACATGGCTGACAGCTATAGCAGACATGCGTAAATTCTCAGGCGATATACCAATGTAAGTAACAAGCCGTCGAAACTGATTTGAGACCAGAACTGGCTATTAACTACGTCTGCGACTATAATGTCGGTAACCCAAACCCCAACTACAGCATAACCATTGTCTTTAGCATAGGTGGAATGTCCACACTGACTAGTTATTAAGTGTAGGTGCAGGCGGGACCAAGACAGTTTTGACACCAAGAAATGCTGTCATAGCCTCTGGTATATTGAATGGCTTAATAATAGAATTAGCACTATGAACACACACACACCCGCACAGGTGCTCGCTGCGTTCTATCGTATAGGAACGCTTGCATCTGAACTAGGTTCCTTAGTGGCATTAAAAACTCAGAACCTTGCGTCTGGCATTGTATCTTTTTGTACCACACAGCCAATGTTATCATGCGCCCTTGATGGGTACTGTTTTCTTATTGTATATTATCAGTTACTTAAATAGCGCACACATATTCCGCAGCGCTCTCACAGATAATACATAACCCTCCAGATGAGCATGTGACTACGTTATAAACAGTTAGATGTAGCCGCTCAAAAGGATTAGGATATATATCCGTATGCTTACTGGTATTCCCACTGTGCACGTGGACCCTTAGATAAGTAACGTGCACATAACTAGAAAAGAATTGCTGCACACTTTCTTGTGACAGAAAATTCCTAACACCACCCCTGCTCCTCTAGTGGGGAAGTGTTGTAGAACAGCAGAAAAAAAGTCCTGGACAAAGAACCAGGAAATGGAGTTAAAATGGTGTCCAGCCATGTGCTCAGGGGCGGAACTACTGGCGGGGCAGGCAGTGCATTGCACTGGGGCCCCGCCGCACTCAAGGGCCCACAGCCGCCGGCCGGCATTACATGAATGAGTCACAATGACTCATTGTATGTCATGCCGCAGCCGCACACCAGCGCTCCCGTGACCCGCCCGTCATAAGGAACGATTCTGGCGGCTGGCCACCCGCACACGAAGGAGGGAGGAGGGTCCGTCCCTCCCTCCCTCATATACAAACAGGTCACAGTCTCTCAGTGAAGGAGAGAGCCGCAGCAGCGCTTTGTTACTGGTGGAGGCGCTGCTGCTGCTGCTGCTCCTCTGCTTCACTATAGGCTGTCTCTGAGAACAGCCTATAGGGAAGCAGAGGGGCAGCAGCAGCAGCGCCTCCACCAGTAACACAGCGCTGCTGCGGCTCCCTCCTTCACCTCCCTCCTCCTTCTTCTCTACTGCCCGGGAAGCTGCACCGAGGAGCCTGAGCCAACAGAGAGGGTAAGTATAATTCTTCTTTCTTTCTTTCTTTCTTTCTTTCTTTCTTTCTTTCTTTCTTTCTTTCTTTCTTTCTTTCTTTCTTTCTTTCTTTCTTTCTTTCTTTCTTTCTTTCTTTCTTTCTCCGCTATGTATAAAAATGGGGAATCTGCCTGCCGCTATGTGTAAAAAGGGCACGCTGTCTGCCGCTATGTGTAACGAGGGCACGCTGTCTGCCGCTATGTGTAACGAGGGCACGCTGTCTGCCGCTATGTGTAACGAGGGCACGCTGTCTGCCGCTATGTGTAACGAGGGCACGCTGTCTGCCGCTATGTGTAACGAGGGCACGCTGTCTGCCGTTATGTGTAACGAGGGCACGCTGTCTGCCGCTATGTGTAACGAGGGCACGCTGTCTGCCGCTATGTGTAACGAGGGCACGCTGTCTGCCGCTATGTGTAACGAGGGCACGCTGTCTGCCGTTATGTGTAACGAGGGCACGCTGTCTGCCGTTATGTGTAAAAAGGGCACGCTGTCTGCCGTTATGTGTAAAAAGGGGAATCTGTTCGCTGTAAGGAGTAAAAGGGTCTCTACCTGGTGTAGTGGTGCTACTGTACGGCGTAATTTGAAGAATGGAGACTACTGTGCACCGTTTTATGAATTGGTATTATTTTGTGGACACACCCCTTCCCCACGAAGCCACGCCACTATGTATTTTTGCGCGCGCCTACGGCGCGCACTGCCCATGGGGTGGACTTGGATGGGATGGGGGGGGGGGGGCCCAAAGCATTTTGTTGCACCTGCGCCCACCGCTTGCTTGTTCCGCCACTGCATGTGCTTAGTGCTATGTGCTTTCACCATATGTTAAGCATAAGAAAAAATAAACAATATTGAGCATTTCAATTTACAGTAATATTAGTTTCAACAGATCATATTACCGCCTATATACATATGTAGTATACTTCCTATATTACAATATCCATAGTGAATCCCTATGCATATTTTAGATCTAACATAATATGCATATTCTTGATAACATTGCACCTCGTGTTGCGGTATATCATCCCCCTTTGTGTCCCGCGATCTCCCTGTGCAGCCGTAGTGCTGTTCCCTTCTCCCACCGCCATAGCTAGCAGAGGAGAGCCGGGGAGCCGGAGAGCAGCGGGGGACGGATGTAGAAGCCCAGCGGCGGCAGCCTGTCTGTCCGCGGCTGGGCTGAATAGCGGGCAGCGGGAGTGCACTGTGATCAGTGTGTTCCCGCTGAGATAATCATCCCCCCTTGCAACGTGTGGCCAGAGCACCGAGCAGACAGTTAGGCACGGGCGTCTAGGTAGCGGCGGCCAGCGGGGTGCTGTAGCGGCGGCCAGCGGGGAACATGGAGCGGGCGGACAGCAGGGTGTATGTAGCGGCGTCCCGCGGGGTCTGTAGCGGCGGCCAGCGGGAAGCATGGAGCGGGCGGCCAGCGGCGGAAGACCACGTTTCCAGCACCTGCTGTGTGTCTGGGAGCGTGCAGTACTGGGGGAGTACACTAACCTTGCGGAAGCTGTGGAAGCTAACCGCACGATGCAGTCTCTCCTACGTCTTGTGGCAGCAGCGCTGAAAGCGCCTGTGAAAAAAATTACGACTCCTCTGAAATCTCCTCCACCCAGCTGGAGGAGATGGCCGCTCAATCCTGGACCCTCACTTCTCTGTAAGTGGGGAAAGGACCGCATGCTGCCTGGCTGACACGGCCGTGCTTCTCCTGCAAGCGCCCACGTGTCAGCAGCGGCTGGAGGCAGTACAATTCCGGACCCACACTTCTTAGTAAGTGGGGAAGGTATTGTCTGTAAAATCAAAAATGAATAAAAAGTAAAATCAAACGTGAGCTTTCAGCTCATGATGTGCTTCCTTGAGGCACATAAAAACACTGAAGGTCCTGGGAGTATGGAGGAGGGAAGTGGAGGGTTGCTCATTTAAATATTTAAATGTGCCTTCCTTTGCTACGCACCGTCCATATCCCAAGAGTACTCCAGTGACCCCTAGGATTTATAGACCAAGTAGGAGGTGACTTATTATTAACTAAGCCAATTCCCTCCTTTTCTCTATCGTCCTAGTGGATGCTGGGGTTCCTGAAAGGACCATGGGGAATAGCGGCTCCGCAGGAGACAGGGCACAAAAAGTAAAGCTTTTCCAGATCAGGTGGTGTGCACTGGCTCCTCCCCCTATGACCCTCCTCCAGACTCCAGTTAGATTTTTGTGCCCGGCCGAGAAGGGTGCAATCTAGGTGGCTCTCCTAAAGAGCTGCTTAGAAAAAGTTTAGCTAGGTTTTTTATTTTACAGTGATTCCTGCTGGCAACAGGATCACTGCAGCGAGGGACTGAGGGGAGAAGGAGTCAACTCACCTGCGTGCAGGATGGATTGGCTTCTTGGCTACTGGACATCAAGCTCCAGAGGGACGATCACAGGTACAGCCTGGATGGTCACCGGAGCCGCGCCGCCGGCCCCCTTGCAGATGCTGAAGTCAGAAGAGGTCCAGAATCGGCGGCTGAAGACTCCTGCAGTCTTCTAAAGGTAGCGCACAGCACTGCAGCTGTGCGCCATTTTCCTCTCAGCACACTTCACACGGCAGTCACTGAGGGTGCAGGGCGCTGGGAGGGGGGCGCCCTGGGAGGCAAATGTAACCTATATAAAGGCTAAAAATACCTCACATATAGCCCCCAGAGGCTATATGGAGATATTTAACCCCTGCCTGATTTCTCTAAATAGCGGGAGACGAGCCCGCCAGAAAAGGGGCGGGGCCTATCTCCTCAGCACACGGCGCCATTTCCTCTCACAGCTCCGCTGGTCAGGACGGCTCCCAAGTCTCTCCCCTGCACTGCACTACAGAAACAGGGTAAAACAGAGAGGGGGGGCAAATTTATGGCGATATTTTGATATAACAAAGCAGCTATAAGGGAGCACTTATTATAAGGCTATCCCTGATATATATATATAGCGCTTTTGGTGTGTGCTGGCAAACTCTCCCTCTGTCTCCCCAAAGGGCTAGTGGGTCCTGTCTTCGTTAGGAGCATTCCCTGTGTGTCTGCTGTGTGTCGGTACGTGTGTGTCGACATGTATGAGGACGATATTGGCGTGGAGGCGGAGCAATTGCCAAATATGAGGATGTCACCCCCTAGGGAGTCGACACCAGAATGGATGCCTTTATTTATGGAACTACGGGATAGTGTCAACACGCTAAAGCAGTCGTTTGACGACATGAGACGGCCGGACAATCAATTAGTGCCTGTCCAGGCGACTCAAACACCGTCAGGGGCTGTGAAACGCCCTTTGCCTCAGTCGGTCGACACAGACCCAGACACAGGCGATGACTCCAGTGGTGACGGTGACGAATCAACCGTATTTTCCAGTAGGGCCACACGTTATATGATTTTGGCAATGAAGGAGGCGTTACATTTAGCTGATACTACAGGTACCACTAAACAGGGTATTATGTGGGGTGTGAAAAAACTACCTATAGTTTTTCCTGAATCAGAAGAATTAAATGACGTGTGTAATGAAGCGTGGGTTGCCCCTGATAAAAAGCTGATAATTTCAAAGAAATTATTGGCATTATACCTTTTCCCGCCAGAGGTTAGGGAGCGCTGGGAAACACCTCCTAGGGTGGACAAGGCGCTAACACGCTTATCTAAACAAGTGGCGTTACCCTCTCCTGAGACGGCCGCACTTAAAGATCCATCAGATAGGAGGATGGAAAATATCCAAAAAAGTATATACACACATGCAGGTGTTATACTACGACCAGCTATAGCGACTGCCTGGATGTGCAGTGCTGGGGTAGTTTGGTCAGAGTCCCTGATTGAAAATATTGATACCCTGGACAGGGACAATATTTTACTGTCGTTAGAACAAATAAAGGATGCATTTCTTTATATGCGTGATGCACAGAGGGATATCTGCACACTGGCATCACGGGTAAGTGCTATGTCCATTTCGGCCAGAAGAACTTTATGGACGCGACAGTGGACAGGCGATGCGGACTCAAAACGGCATATGGAAGTTTTGCAGTATAAAGGGGAGGAGTTATTTGGAGTCGGTCTATCAGATTTGGTGGCCACGGCTACAGCCGGGAAATCCACCTTTCTACCTCAAGTCACTCCCCAACAGAAAAAGGCACCGACCTTTCAACCGCAGCCCTTTCGTTCCTTTAAAAATAAGAGAGCAAAGGGCTATTCATATCTGCCACGAGGCAGAGGTCGAGGGAAGAGACAGCAACAGGCAGCTCCTTCCCAGGAACAGAAGCCCTCCCCGGCTTCTACAAAAGCCTCAGCATGACGCTGGGGCTTCTCAAGCGGACTCGGGGACGGTGGGGGGTCGTCTCAAAAATTACAGCGCGCAGTGGGCTCACTCGCAAGTAGATCCCTGGATCCTGCAGATAATATCTCAGGGGTACAGGTTGGAATTAGAGACAGATCCACCTCGCCGTTTCCTGAAGTCTGCTTTACCAACGTCCCCCTCCGAAAGGGAGACGGTTTTGGAAGCCATTCACAAGCTGTACTCTCAGCAGGTGATAGTCAAGGTACCTCTTCTACAACAAGGGAAGGGGTATTATTCCACTCTTTTTGTGGTACCGAAGCCGGATGGCTCGGTAAGGCCTATTCTAAATCTGAAGTCCTTGAACCTGTACATAAAGAAGTTCAAGTTCAAGATGGAGTCACTCAGAGCAGTGATAGCGAACCTGGAAGAGGGGGACTTTATGGTATCCTTGGACATCAAGGATGCGTATCTCCACGTTCCAATTTACCCCTCACACCAGGGGTACCTCAGGTTCGTTGTACAAAACTGTCACTATCAGTTTCAGACGCTGCCGTTCGGATTGTCCACGGCACCTCGGGTCTTTACAAAGGTAATGGCCGAGATGATGATTCTTCTTCGAAGAAAAGGCGTATTAATTATCCCATACTTGGACGATCTCCTAATAAGGGCAAGGTCCAGAGAACAGCTAGAGATGGGATTAGCACTGTCTCAAGAAGTGCTAAAACAGCACGGGTGGATTCTGAATATTCCAAAATCCCAGTTAATGCCGACAACTCGTCTGCTGTTCCTAGGGATGATTCTGGACACGGTTCAGAAAAAGGTTTTTCTCCCGGAGGAAAAAGCCAAGGAGTTATCCGAGCTTGTCAGGAACCTCCTAAAACCAGGAAAGGTGTCTGTACATCAATGCACAAGAGTCCTGGGAAAAATGGTGGCTTCTTACGAAGCAATTCCATTCGGCAGATTCCACGCAAGAATTTTCCAAAGGGATCTGTTGGACAAATGGTCAGGGTCGCATCTTCAGATGCACCTACGGATAACCCTGTCTCCAAGGACAAGGGTGTCTCTTCTGTGGTGGTTGCAGAGTCCTCATCTATTGGAGGGCCGCAGATTCGGCATACAGGATTGGATCCTGGTGACCACGGACGCCAGCCTGAGAGGCTGGGGAGCAGTCACACAAGGAAGAAACTTCCAGGGAGTATGGACGAGCCTGGAAACGTCTCTTCACATAAACATATTGGAACTAAGAGCAATATACAATGCTCTAAGCCAGGCAGAACCTCTGCTTCAAGGAAAACCGGTGTTGATCCAGTCGGACAACATCACGGCAGTCGCCCATGTGAACAGACAGGGCGGCACAAGAAGCAGGAGTGCAATGGCAGAAGCTGCAAGGATTCTTCGCTGGGCAGAGAATCATGTGATAGCACTGTCAGCAGTGTTCATCCCGGGAGTGGACAACTGGGAAGCAGACTTCCTCAGCAGACACGATCTTCACCCGGGAGAGTGGGGACTTCATCCAGAAGTCTTCCACATGCTGGTAACCCGTTGGGAAAGACCGATGGTGGACATGATGGCGTCTCGCCTCAACAAAAAACTGGACAGGTATTGCGCCAGGTCAAGAGATCCGCAGGCAATAGCTGTGGACGCGCTGGTAACGCCTTGGGTGTACCAGTCGGTGTATGTGTTTCCTCCTCTGCCTCTCATACCAAAAGTATTGAGAATTATACGGCAAAGAGGCGTGAGAACGATACTAGTGGTTCCGGATTGGCCAAGAAGGACTTGGTACCCAGAACTTCAAGAGATGATCACGGAAGATCCGTGGCCTCTACCTCTAAGGAGGGACTTGCTTCAGCAGGGTCCCTGTCTGTTTCAAGACTTACCGCGGCTGCGTTTGACGGCATGGCGGTTGAACGCCGGATCCTAAAGGAAAAAGGCATGCCGGAAGAAGTCATTCCTACTTTGATTAAAGCGAGGAAGGAAGTAACCGTGCAACATTATCACCGAATTTGGCGAAAATATGTTGCGTGGTGCGAAGATCGGAGTGCTCCGACGGAGGAATTTCAACTGGGTCGATTCCTACATTTCCTGCAATCAGGATTGTCTATGGGTCTCAAATTGGGATCTATTAAGGTTCAAATTTCGGCCCTGTCGATTTTCTTTCAAAAAGAATTGGCTTCAGTCCCTGAAGTCCAGACCTTTGTTAAGGGAATGCTGCATATACAGCCGCCTGTGGTGCCTCCAGTGGCACCGTGGGATCTCAATGTGGTTTTGGAATTTCTAAAATCTCATTGGTTTGAACCACTAAAAAAGGTGGATTTGAAATATCTCACATGGAAAGTGACCATGCTTCTAGCCCTGGCTTCGGCCAGGAGAGTGTCAGAACTGGCAGCTTTATCTTACAAAAGCCCATATCTGATTTTCCATTCGGACAGGGCAGAACTGCGGACTCGTCCGCATTTTCTCCCTAAGGTGGTGTCAGCATTTCATCTGAACCAGCCTATTGTAGTGCCTGCGGCTACAAGTGACTTGGAGGACTCCAAGTTACTGGACGTTGTCAGAGCATTAAAAATATATATTGCAAGGACAGCTGGAGTCAGAAAATCTGACTCGTTGTTTATATTGTATGCACCCAACAAGATGGGTGCTCCTGCGTCTAAGCAGACGATTGCTCGTTGGATCTGTAGCACAATCCAACTTGCACATTCTGTGGCAGGCCTGCCACAGCCTAAATCTGTAAAGGCCCACTCCACAAGGAAGGTGGGCTCATCTTGGGCGGCTGCCCGAGGGGTCTCGGCATTACAACTCTGCCGAGCAGCTACGTGGTCAGGGGAGAACACGTTTGTAAAATTTTACAAATTTGATACTCTGGCTAGGGAGGACCTGGAGTTCTCTCATTCGGTGCTGCAGAGTCATCCGCACTCTCCCGCCCGTTTGGGAGCTTTGGTATAATCCCCATGGTCCTTTCAGGAACCCCAGCATCCACTAGGACGATAGAGAAAATAAGATTTTACTTACCGATAAACCTATTTCTCGGAGTCCGTAGTGGATGCTGGGCGCCCATCCCAAGTGCGGATTATCTGCAATAATTGTACATAGTTATTGTTAACTAATTCGGGTTATTGTTGAAGGAAGCCATCTTTCAGAGGCTCCGCTGTTATCATACTGTTAACTGGGTTTAGATCACAAGTTGTACGGTGTGATTGGTGTGGCTGGTATGAGTCTTACCCGGGATTCAAAATCCTCCCTTATTGTGTACGCTCGTCCGGGCACAGTACCTAACTGGAGTCTGGAGGAGGGTCATAGGGGGAGGAGCCAGTGCACACCACCTGATCTGGAAAAGCTTTACTTTTTGTGCCCTGTCTCCTGCGGAGCCGCTATTCCCCATGGTCCTTTCAGGAACCCCAGCATCCACTACGGACTCCGAGAAATAGATTTATCGGTAAGTAAAATCTTATTTTTACAGACATTTTAACATCGGGAAAGCTGTATAACAATTGCTCCATTTGAGATGGTTCTCAATGAATATTGATTTGAGAATTTTTTCCCCTGCATAGGAAAAACATTTTTTTCGGGTATGATTTAAATTGTTTTAATAAATAGTAGAGGGGTAAGCCTAGATTACAAATGATTAATTCAAAACTAATCTATTTATGTTTTAGATATTAATCAGGATACTAGGCCTGTCATGACTTTGTTTGGCCTACTGTTTCCAGTCAACGGTTAAAATGTTCTAATTTGGTAGGTACTATAGACTCTTTCCATAGTTAAGAACACTTTGATAATATACTATTATCCTTGAGCAAACAATTGGGTATTACATAAGGAGCCCTTTATATCAATAAAGAAGCCACTATTAAAGGTGTAGGCTAATGAATTTTTCCATATATTTTATTATATGTTTATATGTCAGTAGATATTCTTCCTACTAGTATATGTCCAGCTAATTAGTGTTCTCCATTAAGGTACCATCCAATTATGCATCCAATCTGACAAGTTAGATTGTCCTTAAACAAATTGAAGTCGTTTTAAAGCAACTAAAAAGTACCTATTATAGGTAGGTAATTTATTAAATTTAACTTATTTTATTATTGTATACCAAGTCTATATATATATATATATATATATAGAAAAGTTAGTATTCCCTAACATGATGTTCAATAGATCTAATCTTCCACTTTTTTGTGTTTGTCTCACCCACCTTTAAGAAGTTTTTAACCCCTGAAGAAGTCGATTGACGAAACGCGTAGGGTAATCTAATACGGGGCCCTCACATAGTGGAATTGACTTAATCCCCTTTAAGGTGAGGGAGGGTATTGTTTACCATCTGGACCACTTGTGTAGGGACCGTAGATGTTTCTTTGTTCCTGCCAATTGTAATTGAATACTGTGAATTATTTTTATGTATTTTTAATAAATGTACAATCAATGTAAAATTCTAATTTAGCCTTTGGGCTTTTATTTGTTGGGTGATCTTTTGGTGTGAGGGTGATTCTGTATAGGTACCCCGAAATCACATCTTAGAGACAATGGGCTAGATGCATCATCGCTTGGAAAGTGATAAAAAGGAGAGTGAAAAAGTACCAGCCAATCAGGTCCTAACTACCATGTCACAGGCTGTGTTTGAAAAATGGCAGTTAGGAGCTGATTGGCTGGTACTTTTTCACTCTCCATTTTATCACTTTCCTAGCGGTGATGCATCTGGCCCAAAGTCTTTTAAACTGGCTCTGTACAATCTGGGACTGGTTATAGCGCACTAAGGAAAAACAGTACATATCGTCATCATCATCTCATCAGTTCCTGCTAACAGAGGTTCCTCCTGTGGTGCTGCAGAAAGAAGAGTGCAGATTAAGAACATTTTGTGTTTGTGTGTGTATGTATATGTGTGTATATAAATATATACAGGTTGAGTATCCCTTAGCCAAAATGCTTGGGACCAGAGGTATTTTGGATATCGGATTTTTCCGCATTTTGGAATAATTGCATACCATAATGAGATATAATTTTGATGGGACCTAAATCTAAGCACAGAATGCATTTATGTTTCATATACACCTTATACACACAGCCTGAAGTTAATTTTATCCAATATTTTTAATAACTTTGTGCATTAAACAATGTGTGTGTACATTCACACAATTCATTTATGTTTCATATACACCTTATACACACAGCCTGAAGGTCATTTAATATAATAGTTTTTATAACTTTGTGTATTAAACAAAGTTTGTGTACATTGAGCATCAGAAAACAAAGGTTTCACTATCTCAGTCTCACTCAAAAAAGTCCGTATTTCGGAATATTCCGTATTTCGGAATATTTGGATATGGGATACTCAACCTGTATATATGTGTGTGTGTGTGTGTGTGTGTGTGTGTATACTGTATATGTCATGCAATAAAACAACCTATGTCTAACCATCAGTAACTAATGAAAGAGCAGCACAAAATGAGGGCAACACTATGACAGGGTGATAGATTGCTTTCTTTATTCAGTGTGACAAGAGCTTCATACATAAACCAGGTTGTTATCAAACAATGTGGAGAAGCTGCAGTGCAGCTGTAAGAGACAAAAGGAGAACACCAAACAGTCCGATGTAGCCATAGCCTCCTCTCATTCTCTTCTGTGGGTCTGTAAATTAGGGGGAAAAAACATGTGATATTAAATAATGTAACACACAGCACGTTTGTTTCTGCCCATCTAATAAGCAGGTAATAGTTTTACATTTCACACATTTATGTTAGTCTCTTGCACTTGACTAAACCCCAGCTTCTATAGACTGCATTGGCTGCAGCCCATAGAAGCCGGCTAGGGCTGCCCAAAAGGCAGAGAGTGGCTTCCTACAGGATCTGGATCACTGACATGAGCTGAGGTGGCAGATTTTACTGGGGAGCTGCAGTCAGTCCTGCAGCCCATAGGTAACGTCTGCCACTGCTGTGGAACAATTTGTTTGCCACTGCACAATTGTATAAATCCCACTGTGTGTGCATGTGCTGCGCTGGCATTGTGGCGACAGTCGCAGTGAGATTTCTTTGCTAACTGAAGGGGAGATGTATGAAGCAGTGAAAAGAGTGGAGAAGTAAGCCAGTGGAGAGTTGCCCATGGCAACCAATCAGCTGCTAACTATACATTTATCAAATGCACTTGATAAATGTTACTTGCTGATTGGTTGCCATGGGCAACTTCTCCACTCTTTTCACTGCTTCATACATCTGCCCCTGAGTGACAAGCAGGGATCACTTGAGGGAGGTAACGGGAAAGTATGGACTCAAGTGCAGGCATGTCCTGACTGTTTTAGGGGTGAGTCTGAGCCTGTGACCTCATACTCAGTTACAATGTCTCCAGCGACTTACTTCTCATGGCAAAGCTGCATGACCACAGGGTTACACAGGTCAGTTATCGACCAACGCATGCATCTTCATATACAACCAAAAGACCTTAGACTCTTCCAGTGGGCGTCTTAATACATATCCCGGTGGCTGCGATATATCTGCATATTATCACACAGCCGCTGCATTCTAAATCTCAGCTGTGATGGCATTTGAGTACATATCTGAGTCAAGCCCAAAATCCTTTTTTTAAATTTGGATGTGATAAATATTTTACGCTTAAATTCACGACATGAACATTTACATTGCTACGTGAATTCAGTAAGAAGCTCTTGCTGGGAGACGGGCTCCTATAAGAGCCGTCTTGGCAAAGAGCTGCGACATCAGTTCCTGCATGGGAACTGTGCATACTGCACATGCCTGGCTGTTGACTGGCACATGGTGCTTGGTAAATTCGGCAGTACAGCAGCCCCCATAGGAACATATGGTCAAAAATGGAGGGATCTCCGATATCTGCCACTGTCCTCCATGTTACATCTTAGGGATCCTTAATGTTTGCAGGTACCCCCGACAACAGCCACAAATACGAATTGATAAATAGACCCCATAATCTCTAGACAACCAGAGTGCAAAGGGATTCCTGGCACTTCCGCCGAGGAAGCCAGGGAAGAGGAGTGAGACCACAGAAAGGAGCAGTTGAGATCACCAGATATCTGGGACCAGAGATCTGGGACTATTGTCACCAGAGATCTAGGATCAGTATATCATTGCCACAGTTTATTACCACCAGAAATTTGGGGTCTGCATTATACAAGGATTTTTGTAATGCATACCCAATTAAATCCTTTGCTTTAAGTCCATTTTGGTGTCACTGGATAAACATTGAGGTACAATAGGTGCAGAAAGACTACGATCATAAATGTATGAACAGATGACAATTGATGACCATGCTAATCCACCCAGGAAATGGCCACTGCTCTGGTAGATAGTGCACTGAGATTTTGAGGAACATGTTGCCCAACCCCGCTGTACGTATGACTAATGGTGGACATAGTCCACTTAGCAAATGACTTTGAAGCTGAGCAGAACCCCAACCACATCCAAATTAGGAAGATGGTCCTCTTCTTCTGCAAAACTACAACAGTGCAAAGCTGAATGAAAAATAGGACATCGAAAGTGAACATCGATGTTACCAGGGGCGCAACTAGAACACACATAGCAAAATCTTGAAAGCCCCCTCCGGTCTGGACCAATCAGATGACAGAAACACCTTCTCTTTTTACTTTCTTCAGCACGCTTGGGAACATTGGCACTGGAGTAAACAAGCAAATGAGATCAAGGTCCCACAGCACTGACATGGCATCTTCCAGATACACTTTAAGATCCCTAGTATTTCTGCAGAACTTGTGCACCTTCTAATTCAAGCATGTCGAACTACCCTCACTTTCCACAAGCTGAAGAAAGACTTTTGAGATGAAGGTATGATTCCCTGAAATTAACATCCTGCATTCTGAAGAACTCTTACAAGATCTCATGGCAAAGGACTCCAGGTGCCCTTTTGATGATTGAGATATACCAGCACTACTATGGAGTTTTCAGACTGGATTTTTACTGCAAGACATGATGTTCACCTACTAATGTGTAGAACATAGCCCTCCTGGATCCTCTCTAACCCCCAAAACTGCCATCCATTATCAGTAGAATTTAATCTCAAATATTGAAGGGCTATCCTTGACTGAGGTTCTGTGCCCTCACCCACTAAGCAATACTTGTAGGAACAGATTGATGACCTAACTCAGAGGTTCTCAAACTCGGTCCTCGGAGGCCCACACAGTGCATGTTTTGCAGGTCTCCTCACAGAATCGCAAGTGAAATAATTAGCTCCACCTGTGGACCTTTTAAAATGTGTCAGTGAGTAATTAATACACCTGTGCACCTGCTGGGCTACCTGCAAAACATGCACTGTGTGGGCTCCCGAGGACCGAGTTTGAGAACCTCTGACCTAACTGGAAAGATAATGGGGATAATATTTTCACTTTGAAATACGTTCAAGTTGGAACTCTCTTTGTGAAACTACACATACTGTACTGTACTGCCTCAAAAGGTATAGACCATCTTCTATAAAAACCCCATGTAAAAATGCTAACTTCACAAACCCTGCAGTGAAAGCATCTTGATCTATGTCAAAAATAAAAATATGCTATAGCTGGGTGTCAGATCATTGATAGGAATATTACAATGTAACTGTGTTTTGAACAATTTGTTTCTCATTTGATTGTTGTTGCTATAATAATAAAAATACATGATTATTTACTATTATGCTAGATATTATTCAAGTGATAGCTTTACAGAGAACACCCATATATTAGGTAATCTGCAAACAAATACGTACCTCCTGTGTAGTATCCATGGGCATAAGAAAAACGACTGGTCACCCAGATTGCTCCAAGAACAGAGGCAGAAATCTAAATAAAGAATAATTATTATTAAAGCTTGTATAATTGATGTCCAAGGCCGGGAGGTAAAGAATTCCGAGTTCGGCTGCCGTGCGGGATGGCGGCCGAACTCGGACGTTTTTTTAAAGGGGCAATCATGTACAAATGTAAACCATGCCTTGTACATGATTGCTCCTTTAAAAAAATGTAGAAAGGATGGCGGACATCCTGCATGGCCTCCGAACTCGGACTTCATTACGTCCCGCCCAAGTTTCTGTTATTGGGCTATTGTACATTGTCATACAGCCTTATACTGTATATTCTGTTCTAGCACACTCAATACATATTGCATATGGAGCTAAAACTGAATGCAGCAGACACCCATACATTAGCTCATACCCATATTACAACACATAATACACTCACATGCTTAACCCTCTCATAACTACAGAGTTTTCACTCCGTCCTAACATGACTGTTGAAAAAAATATGTATTCCTTACATAAGTAAATTTGAAGTAGTCGTTTTCAGGTCATATAAAGAGCACTTTTGGTAGCATATTAGAATATAGATTATTTTATTATATGATTTAATTAAAAAAAAAAGATTCAATTTTTCCCCATACGTACGTTTACGCAATTAGTGATCTATAATTATTTATAACAAAATGTGATTGCCTAGTTCACCACAGTGTAGTAAAACAAATTATGATATTTTTTTATGCCCGACATAGACGTGTTCAATAAACTTGGCTAGACTAAAAAGTAAATATACTGCTGATGATATGCATAAAACAAATTACAGTCCTATATAATAAAAGGCTAATGCTGTTCCTCACCTCTGTTCAAGTGTTTTGGATACCGGCGACCACTAGATGGCATCTGACGGAGCAAATCAATTGTTGCTCCGTTTCGGTGTGCATAGCCGCTGACATTACTGTTATATTGTTCCGTCTTTTTGACGGGCTGGTAACTAGTACTGTATAAAATGCTTCAAATAGACGTGTTCAGTTAGCATGGTAGACTAAAAAGCAAAATATTTTGCTAATGATATGCTGAGTTTGAATGTGGATACAATGTAAATATTAGAATCATTCTTATGCTGGGTACACACTGGCTAATATATCGGCTGTTCTACTGAACGGTCGATATATTGCTTGGCCATCAGCCAGTGTGTACGAGTGATATGTCTGTGAATGCCGTCGTTCACAGAAATATCGCGTCGGCCCTGCAGCACAGATGGCGGTCAATATAGCAAACGATATAGTGTACACTTGCTGCAGATGCCAATGCTGATTGACAGCACAACTGGGCGGGCGCATGTAAATGCCCGCCCAGTTTGTGACGTCAGTCCCGACGGATCGGGCAGTGTGTATGCACAACACACTGCCCGGTCCGTCTATAGATATATCTGCAGATCAACTAATCTACAGATACATTTATAAGGGTGTACCCAACATGAGCAGGCCATACAGTATACTTATATACAGTATATACTGTAGTATACTTTAAGATTATCTGTTCAACCAACCAATTGACTGGTTGGAACAAAACTCTGGTAATGAATGGCAGTAAATGACAATCCACCATTTACTCCCAAACACTGAAAAACTGACAAAAACGGTTGTTCAAACAATTTGGCTAAATCTGCTTGAAAGACCATTTTTGTCCATTTTTTACATTTGGGGGCAAATGGCTGACTTTCATTCGCTCCAATACATTACCAGATTTTAATTTCAATCAGGTTGTTATACAGATGATTTTAGGGTGTATGACCAGTATTTGCTTGCATGAAGTTGGGATTGGGCCCACAGTGGTTTCCAAACTTTTTTGAATCACGGCACCCTAGAATATCAGAATTTTTTTCACGGCACCCCATGGCCAAAAATTTCTTATTGAGAAATTTAGAAAGAAATATTACATTAAGTAGATCGCGTTTATGTCATCCTTAGGTTCAGTTGTGTGGTGAGGGACAAGATTTGCTTCTGTTTGGCCACATATTTTATGACTGGCAGCCACCAGCACTGGTTTTGCCTATTATATTGACCATGAATAATTTGAATTGGTCCTGGACCACCAACCCAGGGCACCCCTGCAAGTGTCCCGAGGCACCCCAGTGAGTCACGGCACACAATTTGGGAACCTCTGGATTGGGGGATTGGGGTGGAGATGGGGGCAGGACTAATGTCAACTATGGAGACCCAAATTTTTTTTTGAGTCAATTTCAGGTGACTATAATATGTGGATTCTTGTGTAGGTGTATTACATTCACTCTGGACGTGTGAGAGACAATGACACAGTCTCACCAGTCTCATCATGCAGGGGAGAGGGTTATAATGGTAGAGGTCATTTTTTGGTGTCACAAGTAAAAGTTTGCAATGATCTACGATAAGGTCCATGACATGTGGAGAGATTCAAGTGGCATGTGTGAGAGTTTTGGAGTAAATTGGAGGTCTCAATGGCATGTGGGTGAAATCTTGAGTGGAGTGAAGTGACAGCATTTTGGTATGCAGGATGTGCAGGTGCTGCGTTATTTTGGGGCTCTTTTTATTCATGTCAGGTTGCCCTTTACTGCCATACAGTTAGCTGGGAGTCTAGCGCCCCTTGATGGGATAAGATTTATGAAAGGGATAGTGCACGGGGTGTGGTCTCACAAGGAAGGGCTGTGGCCACATAATAGTACCCCCAAGGTATAAGGAGATAGTGGCCCTCATTCCGAGTTGTTCGCTCGTTAATTTTCTTCGCATCGCAGCGATTTTCCGCAAACTGCGCATGCGCAATGTTCGCACTGCGGCTGCGCCAAGTAAATTTGCTAAGAAGTTTGGTATTTTACTCACGGCATTACAAGGTTTTTTCTTCGTTCTGGTAATCGTAATGTGATTGACAGGAAGTGGGTGTTTCTGGGCGGAAACTGGCCGTTTTATGGGAGTGTGTGAAAAAACGCTGCTGTTTCTGGGAAAAACGCGGGAGTGGCTGGAGAAACGGGGGAGTGTCTGGGCGAACGCTGGGTGTGTTTGCGACGTCAAACCAGGAACGAAACTGACTGAACTGATCGCAGTGGCAGAGTAAGTCTCGAGCTACTCAGAAACTGCACAGAAAAATCTTTTCGCAACGTTGCGATTCTTTCGTTCGCAATTCTGCTAAGCTAAGATTCACTCCCAGTAGGCGGCGGCTTAGCGTGTGCAATGCTGCTAAAAGCAGCTTGCGAGCGAACAACTCGGAATGAGGGCCAGTAAGTGACTGGGGAGGCAGGGGTGACAGGGAGAAAGTGGGTGACTGGGGAGGCAGGGGTAACAGGGAGATAGTAAGTGACTGGGGAGGCAGAGTGTCAGGGAGATAGTGGGTGACTGGGGAGGCAGAAGTAACAGGGAGATAGTGAGTGACTGGGGAGGCAGAGGTGACAGGGAGATAGTAAGTGACTGGGGAGGCAGAGGTGACAGGGAGATAGCGGGTGACTAGGGAGGCAGAGGTGTCAGGGAGATAGTAAGTGACTGGTGAGGTAGGGGTGACAGGGCGATAGTAAGTGACTGGGGAGGCAGAGGTGACAGGGAGATAGTAAGTGACTGGGGAGGCAGAGGTGACATGGAGATAGTAAGTGACTGGGGAGGCAGAGGTGACATGGAGATAGTAAGTGACTGGGGAGGCAGGGGTGACAGGGAGATAGTAAGTGACTGTGGAGACAGGGGTGACAGGGAGATAGTGGGTGACTGGTAGATATGATAATACAAGTGATAGAGATGTTAAAGAGACATATATATATATATATATATATACATACACACACACACACACACACACACACATATTATATATATATATATATATATATATATATATATATATATATAAAATAACAGTGTAGCCGGCACACCCCTTGCTATCCATAGCATCTGCTCCGGTGCCCTCCTTAGGATAAAGAATCTAATAATAACCAGAAGAACAGGCGACTAGGCGAAAAGATTGATAAGGTCATTGGATTACATGAAAAAGTTACACACCACAAAAGATCAACACACTAAATGAGTTGACATAGGAATGGGCGTCACAAGTTTTTAGGTTTGTTTTTTGTGTCATTTTGTAAATTTAACAACGTGTAAGACAAATTAGTGCACAATGTCCACTTGCGAGGTTCACTTTGCTCGTCATGCTTTTGGCAAGGTGCCCTGCTCTGCTAATGCGGAGCTCGGCACAGGTTACTATTCCCAGTGATAGTCCACGTGGATGGTAAATGATGAAAAAGTAGAAAAAAAGAACAAACTTGTTGATAATGCGTGTCAACTATTGTCATGCCAACCACCTGAACCTGTTAACCTTTTAAATGTCAACCTTTTCACCATGTTGACCTTTTGTACCAGTCGACCTAATGTATGTTGACCATTTGGGGTCGAACTATTGACTGTCGTCCTAATTACTGTCGACCTATTATCTGGAACCCCACCCCAGTATGCAGGCAATGAAGTGGAGAGCTGGGAGGCCATCTTCTGGTCATCTATATCTATGATGCCAATAAAAGAGAAACTTCCAGCTGTGTAACCATACGTAAGATCCCTGACATGCCATGGGCACTCACTGCCTACAGCAAACATATTTCGGAATGAAGAAGGGAAAAAAAACTAATATTAGTGGATTCCTACTCAGATTTGTTTGAAATTGATTAGTTAATATCAGTTATCAAACCTCAGGAGAAAGTTTGAAGTTTTTGGCAATCCAGAACAGCTTATGAATGACAACGCCATGCTGTCTGTCATGGCGCAACAGGAGACTGATCCCTATTATCAAATATCAACTTCAGCCAAGAGTAGAAACCCAGGTACATGCTGCACTAACAAAGAAAGTAAATACCTGGAATGACGAGTCTAAACAAAGACAGACGCCTAGTACACTGTGCTGATGCAGACGCCCTTCAGATACGACAAGCTTGGCACTCTGCAAACGCAGGTTTCACAACTTAACAGCAACTGTATGTGATCCAAGCTAACCATAACACATATGTGCAGAATACTGTACATCTATTACAAGGAACTGAGAAATCTATTACAGTCCACCAGTGCTGACTGTTCCACTAGACAGACAGAAAGGTGCCCTTGTCCATGAGGACTCACATGTGGATCTGTGGCTCATGACCCATCACAACCAGTTAATGTCATCACCAGATTGGGAGAGTGTCTATACCCAATTTTGACTTTCTAGACTTTCCAGTTTAGCACTGTCCTTGTTATTTCGTATGTCCGTCCTTGTCCCATTCACCCTTTGCTGCCCATTGTTGTTTGTTATACAGTACCGTCGCATGTTGTGCTAAAGAGAAGGCGATGTAGAGTTCTGCACCTAATGATGCATTGTAGGTGTTTGCAAGGATCCCTTGGGTCTGTGACATACTGTACACAAGAAATTGCCTGTAGCTGTTATAGTTTACATTAATCAGCAATAACAGCCTAATGACTAGAGTTTTTGTGTAACTCACTTCAAGTCTAAAGCAAAACCATTTAGCATCAATATTAAATATAGGTGGTCTGTGTCATGTGGATTTACTTACTGGAAATGCAAGTCCTGCAATGAGCTGCATGATCAGCCATCCGGGATACACTTCCAATGTATTTTGATGTGCTCTCTGAATACAATTAAAAACATTTTCTTTGTCTGAATACATCTGTGGATACTGTAATGAGAGAAGTTATCAGGTTGAAATCCCCAGACTGAAAAGAGAAACTTGAGCAAGCAAAATGGTAAATTTACACGTAAACATTAGGTGCTAGCAAGTTACATTATAATTCACATGGAAAATAAAATAAAAATCAAGTCTTGACCTTACCTCCAAGCGGTTAATAACAAGATTTGGTTTATAGCCACTATGGAAAAATAAGATTTTAAACCTACCGGTAAATCTTTTTCTCGTAGTCCGTAGAGGATGCTGGGGACTCCGTAAGGACCATGGGGATAGACGGGCTCCGCAGGAGACAGGGGCACTATAAGAAAGACTTTAGGTCTGGGTGTGCACTGGCTCCTCCCTCTATGCCCCTCCTCTAGACCTCAGTTAGAGAAACTGTGCTCAGAGGAGATGGACAGTACGAGGAAAGGATTTTTGTTAATCCAAGGGCAAGATTCATACCAGCCACACCAATCACACCGTATAACTTGTGTATTAAGTAAACAGTTAACAGTATGAAAAAATAACGTAGCATCAGTCCAACCTGATGGAACTATAACATAACCCTTATGTAAGCAAAACTATATACAAGTCTCGCAGAAGTAGTCCGCACTTGGGACGGGCGCCCAGCATCCTCTACGGACTACGAGAAAAAGATTTACCGGTAGGTTTAAAATCTTATTTTCTCTAATGTCCTAGAGGACGCTGGGGACTCCGTAAGGACCATGGGGATTATACCAAAGCTCCCAAACGGGCGGGAGAGTGCGGATGACTCTGCAGCACCGATTGAGCAAACAGGAGGTCCTCCTCAGCCAGGGTATCAAACTTTATAGAACTTTGCAAAGGTGTTTGACCCCGACCAAGTAGCAGCTCGGCACAGCTGTAGTGTCGAGACCCCTCGGGCAGCCGCCCAAGACGAGCCCACCTTCCTAGTGGAATGGGCCTTAACCGATTTCGGTAACGGCAAACCTGCCGTAGAATGCGCCTGCTGAATCGTGTTACAGATCCAGCGAGCAATAGTCTGCTTTGAAGCAGGGCCGCCAAACTTGTTGGCTGCATACAGGACAAACAGTGCTTCTGTTTTTCTGATCCTAGCCGTTCTGGCCACGTAAATTTTCAAAGCCCTGACCACATCCAGGGACTCGGAATCCTCCAAGTCACGTGTAGCCACAGGCACGACAATAGGTTGGTTCATATGAAAGGATGAGACCACCTTAGGTAGGAATTGAGGACGGGTCCGCAATTCCGCTCTATCCATATGGAAAACCAGATAGGGGCTTTTATGTGATAAAGCCGCCAATTCGAAACTCGCCTAGCCGAAGCCAAGGCTAACAACATGACCACCTTCCAAGTGAGATATTTCAACTCCACTGATTTAAGTGGTTCAAACCAATGTGACTTAAGGAAACTTAACACCACGTTAAGGTCCCAAGGCGCCACCGGAGGTACAAAAGGAGGCTGAATATGCAGTACTCCCTTCACAAAAGTCTGTACTTCAGGTAAAGAGGCCATTCCTTTTGAAAGAAAATGGATAAGGCCGAAATCTGAACTTTAATGGAGCCTAATTTTAGGCCCAAATTCACTCCAGATTGTAGGAAGTGAAGAAAACGGCCTAGATGGAATTCTTCCGTAGAAGCATTCCTGGCCTCACACCAAGAAACATATTTACGCCATATTCGGTGATAATGTTTAGATGTCACGTCCTTCCTAGCCTTTATCAGCGTAGGAATGACCTCATCCGGTATTCCTTTTTCCGCTAGGATCCGGCGTTCAACCGCCATGCCGTCAAACGCAGCCGCGGTAAGTCTTGGAACAGACATGGCCCCTGTTGTAACAGGTCCTGTCGTAGAGGAAGAGGCCACGGATCTTCTGTGAGCATTTCCAGCAGATCCGGATACCAGGTCCTTCTTGGCCAATCTGGAACAATGAGAATTGTTCTCACTCCTCTTTTTCTTATTATTCTCAATACCTTGGGTATGAGAGGAAGAGGAGGAAACACATAAACCGACTGGAACACCCACGGTGTCACCAGGGCGTCTACTGCTACCGCCTGAGGATCTTTTGATCTGGCGCAATACCTCTGTAGCTTTTTGTTGAGACGGGATGCCATAATGTCTATCTGGGGCAGTCCCCACTGACTTGCAATCTGTGCGAAGACTTCCCGATGAAGTCCCCACTCCCCTGGATGCAGGTCATGTCTGCTGAGGAAGTCTGCTTCCCAGTTGTCCACTCCCGGAATGAACACAGCTGACAGCGCGCTTACATGATTTTCCGCCCAGCGAAGAATCTTGGTGGCTTCCGCCATTGCCACCCTGCTCCTTGTGCCGCCTTGGCGGTTTACATGAGCTACTGCGGTGATGTTGTCTGACTGGATCAGAACTGGTTGGTCGCGACGTAAGTTCTCCGCCTGCCGTAGGGCGTTGTATATGGCCCTCAGTTCCAGGATGTTGATGTGAAGACAAGTCTCTTGACTTGCCCAGAGTCCTTGGAAGGTTCTTCCCCTTGCGACTGCTCACCACCCTCTGAGGCTCGCGTCCGTGGTCACCAGGATCCAATCCTGAATGCCGAACCTGCGTCCTTCCAAAAGGTGAGCACTCTGCAGCCACCACAGGAGAGATACCCTGGCCCTGGGGGACAGGGTGATCCGCTGATGAATTTGTAGATGTGATCCGGACCACTTGTCCAATAGGTCCCATTGGAAGGTCCTTGCATGGAACCTGCCGAAGGGAATGGCCTCGTATGTTGCCACCATTTTTCCCAGGACTTGAGTGCAATAATGCACCGACACTTGTTTTGGCTTCAATAGGTTCTTGAATAGAATCATGAGTTCCTGAGCCTTTTCTATCGGGAGAAAAACCTTTTTCTGGTCTGTGTCCAGAACCATGCCCAAGAAGCTCAGACGAGTCGTAGGAACCAGCTGCGACTTCGGGATATTGAGAATCCAGCTGTGTTGCTGTAACACCTTCACTGAAAGTGACACACTGTTCAGTAACTTCTCTCGTGATCTCGCTTTTATGAGGAGATCGTCCAAGTACGGGATAATTGTGACACCCTGCTTGCGCAGGAGCACCATCATTTCCACCATTACCTTTGTGAAAATCCTCGGGGCCGTGGAAAGCCCAAACGGCAACGTCTGAAATTGGTAATGACAATCCTGTACCGCAAATCTCAGTAAAGCCTGATGAGGTGGATATATGGGAACATGAAGGTATGCATCCTTTATGTCCAGGGATACCATAAAATCCCCCCCTTCCAGGCTGGCGATGACCGCTCTGAGCGATTCCATTTTGAACTTGAACCGTTTTAAGTATAGGTTCAGGGATTTTAAATTCAATATGGGTCTGACCGAACCATCCGGTTTCGGAACTACAAACAGGGTGGAGTAGTATCCCTTCCCTCTCTGAAGTAGGGGAACTTCGACCACCACTTGTTGAAGACACAATTTGTGAATAGCATTTAACACTATCTCCCTTTCCAGTGGAGAAGTCGGTAGAGCCGATTTGAAAAATCGGCGAGGAGGCACCTTTTCGAATTCCAGCTTGTATCCCTGAGAAACAATTTCTATTGCCCAGGGATCCACCTGTGAGTGAACCCAGATGTGGCTGAAAAGTCAAAGACGTGCCCCCACTGGGGCGGACTCCCCCAGCGGAGCCCCAGCGTCATGCGTTGGATTTTGCAGAGGCCGGGGAGGATTTCTGTTCCTGGGAACTAGCTGTGCAGCTTTTTACCTCTGCTCTTACCTCTGGCAAGAAAGGACGATCCACGCACTCTTTTGCTTTTATTTGAACGAAAGGACTGCATTTGATAATGTGGCGCTTTCTTAGGTTGTGAGGGAACATAAGGCAAAAATTCGATTTACCTGCCGTAGCTGTGGAGACCAGGTCCGAGAGACTTTCCCCAAACAATTCCTCCCCCTTGTAAGGTAAAACCTCCTTTATATGGCCTCGGGTCAATAAAATGGTATCCTTATCTAGGGTTTCAATCTCCGCCGATAAGGAATCTGTCCATGCTGCAACCGCGCTACAAACCCAGGCCGACGCAATTGCCGGTCTGAGTAAAGTACCAGAATGTGTGTAAATGGATTTCAAGGTAATCTCCTGCTTGCGGTCTGCAGGATCCTTGAGGGTAGCCGTATCTTGTGATGGCAGCGCTATCTTTTTTGACAAGCGTGTCAACGCTTTGTCCACCTTAGGGGATGATTCCCCTCTTTCTGTCAGGAAGCTCAGGAGAGCTCCCTGAAGTGCACCCATCTCCTCTGGGTACAGTATCAAACTGAGGTCTAGAGGAGGGGCATAGAGGGAGGAGCCAGTGCACACCCAGACCTAAAGTCTTTCTTAAAGTGCCCATGTCTCCTGCGGAGCAAGTCTATCCCCATGGTCCTTACGGAGTCCCCAGCATCCTCTAGGACGTTAGAGAAAGATAAAGGCTTATCTTTATAGTGGGGGTAATACAGAGTTGATCGCAGCAGCAAATTTGTCAGCAGTTGAGCAAAACCCTGTACACTGCAGGTGGGGCAGATATAACATTTGCAGAGAGAGTTAGATATGGGTGGGATATATTGCTTTTGTGCAGGGTAAATACTGGCTGCTTTAGTTTTACACCGCAATTTAGATTTCAGTTTGAACACTCCAAATCTAACTGTCTCTGCACATGTTATATCTGCCCCTCTGCAGCCGTGCAAACGCATATTCGCCGCCCACGGGGGAGTGTATTTTCGCTTTGCAAGTGTGCGAACGCGTGTGCAGCCGAGCGGGACGAAAACGTTTTTTTGCCGTTTCTGAGTAGCTCTGGACTTACTCAGCCCTTGTGATGACTTCATTCTTTTGGGTCCCGGAATTGACATCAGACACCCGCCCTGCAAACAAGCCTGCATTTTTCCAAACACTCCCAGAAAACGGTCAGTTGACACCCACAAACGCCCTCTTCCTGTCAATCTTCTTGCGATCGGCTGTGCGAATGGATTCTTCGTTAAATCCGTCGCCCAGCAACAATCCGCTTTGTACCCGTATGACGCGCGTGCGCATTGCGGTGCATATGCATGCGCAGTAGTAACCTGTTTGCTGTGCTGCGAAAAACGGCAGCGAGCGAACAACTCGGAATGACCCCCATGGTTTTGCCCATCTGCTAACAAATTTGTTGCTACAATCAGGTCTGACTTAGGCCCAATATGTCACGCAGATTTATTCAACAATGGATTCATTGGTTTGTCCTTAGTCAGCCCCACTCCACTGGTACTGCTCCTAGAATTATTACGGATATTTTGTTCTAGTTACATTCTTCCTTTATAGACCTTACTTGCTGTACACCTATGCGAATGGTTAGAGCTCTGTCAATTTTTTATCCTCCTATCCTATGTTTTTTTTGTTTTTTTTCCTCGGTCAAGTTTCCCTTTTCTTCTCCAACCCTTCTGCTCCTTTTATTTATTCTAGTATTCTTTTTTACATGAACAAGCTATACTTGTGTTATTTTTAGTCTTTTACATGTTTGCTATTGGCCTCGCCATCAGACTGATAATTATTTTGCATTTTCATCCGTTTTTGCATTTATTTCTTATTGTCTCTGTTCCTCTGTATTGTTTAATTGAAAAATGAATAATAGAAATATATGTTAAATGCCAAGTTGTTCAACTTGATCAACTATTATAGATACTATTTCTCATATTCTTGTGTTTACAACATATTTTCTAGACAAACTGGTATTGCCACATCTATCTGGTCAAATTGACTGCACTGTCACACGTGACTTGCACTTTTGAAAACTTACTCTATAGTACATCATTAAATGTTTCACAAGCAGGGTAGGGCAATGACTTTGCATTTTTTGGCCCTTCTTATCTGGACCTAATAGAAGCTGTTTATGCATGTGTATGGTGATTGCAAGTACTAAAGGTGAGATAAGTGTATAGTTATTAGATAAATGCAGTGGAAGTACATTTTCAGTGTTTGTGCTAGGTGCATAAGGAACTGACCCGTAAGTATATTTGAGATTAGGAAACTAAAATAAAACATCCATAAAATGTGGAGAGAGAAAGCAAAAGCTGCCACTTCTCAGTGTGTTTAAACAGGAAATCTTAAATCAATAGAATTCAAAGCAAAACACAAGGTGTGTTGGTGCATTGCTATACCCCGTTGTGCTTCATACTGAAAATGTATGTGCGGCGTGCTGAGGGGGCATTTTCATGCCATCTTAGGGGGTGTGGTTATGCCTACTCAGCAATTACAGGCCATCACTAATGCTCAGGCCTAAGTGCATGGAAATGAATGCAAATATTCACTTGTATTCAGATTTGGTTGCATTTATGTGGCCGCACCATCCCATCCAACCAGGGGTGTTTTAAGAGAGGAGAGGGCCTACGTGCAGCCCCCGTTATGGGCCCCCCTACTCTCCAGCAGCAAGTAGACTCTGGCATTACTGTACATGCACAGGTCTCCTAGAACATTGAGCCCGCACCTTGTTCCTAGGGACATCTCCAGTGCACATGTGCAAATCACTTGGAAATGGTCACGACGGACATTTTCTAAGTGATTTGTGTTCACAGTGCAAGGACACAAGCAAAGGTTGGTCTAGGTAACAGTTAAGACAGATAAATGATCACAAAATAGGTATGCGCCATTTTTCCTGTTATTTCTGTCTGTAGCACCGGCTGTCGTGGACTCTGGAGGGGTAAGTATAATATATGGGTGCAGGGTGTGCAGGGGCCTATGTGCACCGTACACACTGCACCCATTATAGAAATACCTTTGCATCCGTCTACTTGTGAAAGTAAAGTAGACGTCATGACATGAATTTGCACCTGCCCAATCCTTGGTTGAACAGATCTCTGCATACGCAGAACTCTGAGATTTAAATGGATCCTTCTTCACACTCCTGATCCCATCCCTATAGCAAGGAGTAAGGCTCTGCAGTCAAGTTTTGAGAACTTTCAGTTTTTCAGAACTTGAAGAATGGACAGCATGCCATATCAGTTTAGCAATGTGAATGTGCATAATCGAAGGTCTGTATAATAGACCTTGATAAATAGGCCACTACGTATATTGATAAATTGGGCATTCTGTTTCTCAGAACTCCTACCTGACATTGAATACACTGTCCCAGAATGGACACCAACATGTTCATACTTGCCAACAATTAGGTCTAAAATGTTCCCTGTGGCAAATTCTAGAATTAAAACTCAATGAACCCCTTCAATGTCAGGAGTCATTTATAATATAGTTATAGCCACAATCTCAGATTTTGCCTTTTCTGTGACTGCCAAAACAACCAGTGATATAATCTCCATTGATAAATGACTGAAATTAATTGGCCCATGAGCACATATATTAGTAAATGTGCATATAATACCTGTGTGTGGTCATCTTCCAAACAAATAAACTGTAGGGAACCTGTAAGAGTTCAGATGACTCAAACAGCAGTGTCAGCTTGTGTGTCTCTAGCATACATAATGGTTGGCTTCATAGGTCAAGTTTCAAGCAGCCTGTAAGCAAGGCTTCATGTTTCAAGTGTTGCATATAAAATACATGAAATCTGCAAGATTATGGTGTTGGGCGGTATTTATCAAAGCATGGAGAGAGATAAAGTGGAGAGAACTATGGGGGTCATTCCGAGTTGATTGCTAGCTGCCGTTGTTTGCAGCGCAGCGATCAGGCTAAAAATCAGCATTTCTGCGCATGCGTAAGGCCCGCAGTGCGCATGCGCGACGTACTTTCACACAAAACTATGCAGTTTCACACAAGGTCGAGCGACGCTTTTCTGTCGCACTGCTGATCGGTGAGTGATTGACAGGAAGTGGGTGTTTCTGCGTGGTAACTGGCCGTTTTCCGGGAGTGTGCTAAATAACGCAGGCGTGTCAGGCAAAAACGCAGGCGTGCCTGGGGAAACGGGGGAGTGGCTGGCCGGACGCAGGGCGTGTTTGTGATGTCAAAGCAGGAACCAAACAGACTGAAGTGATCGCAAGGTAGGAGTAGATCTGCAGCTACTCTGATACTGCTTGAAAAAAATTCAGCACTGTTCTGCTAACCTTTCGTTCGCACTTCTGCTACGCTAAGATACACTCCCAGAGGGCGGCGGCTTAGCGTGTGCACTGCTGCTAAAAGCAGCTAGCGAGCGATCAACTCGGAATGAGGGCCTATAGTACCAACCAATCAACTCCTAATTGGCATTTTTCAAACACAACCTGTAAAATGAGAGCAGCTGATTGGTTAGTGATTTATCTCTCTCCACTTTATCACTCTACATGCTGTGATAAATACCCCCTCCATGTATCAGTTATTACGGTACACCTGAGATTGTATTCAGTCTGTATTAATGCATTTATCAGCATCTTTCATTGCTGAGATAGCAGCTCCTATAAAGTCTATCCTGGTGAAGAACGTGGCAGTGAAGTGATAGTTATTATCGCTATCACTTCATTGCCTTATATGACACTGCGCATGCGCCGCAGTGACATTTTAGGACAATCTATGACCAAGGTGGAGGCTGTAGGAGAGGGAAAGCATCATCTCTCTGCTAGGAAAATGCCTCTATGGGCACAATTAACATGGGCAAACTCTAAAAAGCTTAGCTTTTCAGAGTTTGGTACATAGGGATGAGATCGTAGTCCCCACAGAAAATAATACGGACAGTGATGTGCAGTGCAAATGAATCTTCTGCAGACGATTTCTGTCTTTTGCATTAGGATATTAGTGCATAGCAGGGATACATAACATTATGCAGAAACTACAGTCTCTATTAAATTGTATCAAAAAAGCCTTGATAAATATGCCCCATAATATCTGTGAAATTTAGGCTGCATTAGGCTATTGTTAACATTTGTATCAGTACGTTACATGTTCTAAGACAAGAGCTGAAGAAACAAACAAATCTATTTTACATTAGGTCTTAATTGTGTAGTTGTTGTGAAGGGATGCAAAAAGACACAAGTACTACAAAGTGCTACATTTATCGTACTCTCTAGAACTTGTAGCATTGTTGGGATGTTCTGTAACACTGAGCTCAGTCACTCCAAATTAGTACATCCTAAACTTGGATTACGCTAAAGCTCTGAGTAATCCAGCAGAACAGATAGTATTATTATGGAAAACACAGAACCAGTGGCTGGAATTAAAATACATTTTAGCTGTGTGAAAACTGGACCACAAACAGATCTCACCTTCCAAGAAGTATAGAACAATTTCAGAAAGAGAACATAGACATAACTGGATATTTCAGGAAAGGACAGAGAAAAATAGATATTACAGTATATACAATAGTTCAATTCTGCATTTAATAGTTGGTATAAAACGTGGACAAGGCAGCATACAAAACAGTATTACATGTGCATGTTTATTGTAGTAATAGATAACCTTCCTGTTCGTACTGCATATCATATTAGCAGATAAAGCTATAATAGCATCAACACACAGGGTGATTACTGTACCTTGACGTTGTACTTCTTCCTTGCTCTTCCTACGTTTATACCGAGGTACATAAGTAAAACATAGCTGTAGATAAAGGTTAGGATCACATATGCGAAATCCTGCGGTAGTATTTTATCTATGCTGCTGGATGTCATCTTTAAATCATAGATGTGTGTCTGACTCCTGGGCTTTCAGTCAGATCATACACAACACGAGCACAAATACTGGTTCTACAACGCCCTTCCTCGTCTGCTGCTGCTGCTGCTGCTGTGCTCTACTCTCTCTAGTAGTAACCTTTGTTCAAACGGCTCCATTCACTGATGTGAGCATGACAGTGGGAGGAGCACTTGCTGGACTCCGGCCAGTTACACAAACCTCTGTAACCAAAGCACAGTGTTATAGACAGCATTAACAAAGCTACAATTTTTTGAATGCTGGACAAATGAATATCTTTTTGCTGCTTTCAAATTTGAATAAATCGCAGAGGTGCACCAAGAAAATGAATCACGTGTAACACTCCTTCTGTATGTTCAGCAGTGCAAAAGGGTCTAGAAGTTTTCAGAACAACTGCATTTATTAAATACTATTCAGACAACCCCAAATATATACTTGTTTATATTTTCATCAAAATATTAAGGGGGATAGTTCTTAAAGATCAATGAGAAATAAAGTTGGGAATAGCTAAAGTACCGACCAATCAGCTTTTAACCAGTGGCAGCTGCTGTCTATGGGCTGCGGCTCAAACCACATATAGCGGAGGGTGGCAGGTTAAGTCTTGTGTCTGAGTTTTATAGTACTGACTGATACCTCCCAACATCTATAAAAGTAAATCCGGGACATCCTTGTGCGGTGAAGCCGTGGCCACCCAAAAAGGAGGTTTGGCTACGCTGGAGCACCGCTATCGTGACCCACTCCCCCATTTTTCGTCACTATGGGGGCATAGCCAGCGCTCTGTGAGCTGCTGGTATGCCCCCAATCCCTCTGTCTCCCGTTAATATATGCTGTGCGCATGCCTCCCAATTACCCCCCCCCCCCTCCATGAGCCTCCCAACTGGCTTCCCCCCACCGCGGGACAGACAGTGGGACAGTCCCCAAAAAATAAGAATTTACTTACCGATAATTCTATTTCTCATAGTCCGTAGTGGATGCTGGGACTCCGTCAGGACCATGGGGAATAGCGGGCTCCGCAGGAGACAGGGCACATCTAAATAAAGCTTTTAGGATCACATGGTGCGTACTGGCTCCTCCCCCTATGACCCTCCTCCAAGCCTCAGTTAGGTACTGTGCCCGGACGAGCGTACACAATAAGGAAGGATCTTGAATCCCGGGTAAGACTCATACCAGCCACACCAATCACACCGTACAACTTGTGATCTGAACCCAGTTAACAGTATGATAACAAACACGAAGTAGCCTCTGAAAAGATGGCTCACAACAATAGTAATAACCCGATTTTTGTAACAATAACTATGTACAAACATTGCAGACAATCCGCACTTGGGATGGGCGCCCAGCATCCACTACGGACTATGAGAAATAGAATTATCGGTAAGTAAATTCTTATTTTCTCTAACGTCCTAGTGGATGCTGGGACTCCGTCAGGACCATGGGGATTATACCAAAGCTCCCAAACGGGCGGGAGAGTGCGGATGACTCTGCAGCACCGAATGAGAGAACTCCAGGTCCTCCTTAGCCAGAGTATCAAATTTGTAAAATTTTACAAACGTGTTCTCCCCTGACCACGTAGCTGCTCGGCAGAGTTGTAATGCCGAGACCCCTCGGGCAGCCGCCCAAGATGAGCCCACTTTCCTTGTGGAGTGGGCCTTTACAGATTTAGGCTGTGGCAGGCCTGCCACAGAATGTGCAAGTTGGATTGTGCTACAGATCCAACGTGCAATCGTCTGTTTAGACGCAGGAGCACCCATCTTGTTGGGTGCATACAATATAAACAATGAGTCAGATTTTCTGACTTCAGCTGTCCTTGAAATATATATTTTTAATGCTCTGACAACGTCCAGTAACTTGGAGTCCTCCAAGTCGCTAGTAGCCGCAGGCACCACAATAGGCTGGTTCAAGTGAAAAGCCGAAACCACCTTAGGGAGAAAATGAGGACGTGTCCGCAGTTCTGCCCTGTCCGTATGGAAAATCAGATATGGGCTTTTGTACGATAAAGCCGCCAACTCTGAAACTCTCCTGGCTGAAGCCAGGGCCAATAGCATGGTTACCTTCCATGTAAGGTATTTTAAATCTACCGATTTTAGAGGCTCAAACCAATGAGATTTGAGAAAATTCAAAACTACGTTCAAATCCCACGGTGCCACTGGAGGCACAATTGGGGGTTGTATATGTAGTACACCTTTGACAAAAGTTTGTACTTCAGGCACTGACGCCAATTCCTTCTGGAAGAAGATTGATAAGGCCGAAATTTGAACTTTAATGGACCCCAATTTTAGGCCCATAGACAATCCTGCTTGCAGGAAATGTAAGAATCGACCCAATTGAAATTCTTCCGTTGGGGCCTTCTTGGCCTCACACCACGCAACATATTTTCGCCAAATGCGGTGATAATGTTGTACAGTCACTTCCTTTCTAGCCTTAATCAAGGTAGGAATAACTTCCTCTGGAATGCCCTTTTCTTTTAGAATCCGGCGTTCAACCGCCATGCCGTCAAACGCAGACGCGGTAAGTCTTGGAACATACAAGGTCCCTGCTGAAGCAGATCCCTTCTTAGAGGTAGAGGCCACGGATCCTCCGTGAGCATCTCTTGAAGTTCCGGATACCAAGTTCTTCTTGGCCAGTCCGGAGCCACTAGTATTGTTCTTACTCCCCTTTTCCGTATAATTCTCAGTACCTTTGGTATGAGAGGCAGAGGAGGGAACACATACACTGACTGGTACACCCACGGTGTTACCAGAGCGTCCACAGCTATTGCCTGAGGGTCTCTTGACCTGGCGCAATATCTGTCCAATTTTTTGTTGAGGCGAGACGCCATCATGTCCACCTTTGGTTTTTCCCAACGGTTCACAATCATGTGGAAGACTTCTGGATGAAGTCCCCACTCTCCCGGGTGAAGGTCGTGTCTGCTGAGGAAGTCTGCTTCCCAGTTGTCCACTCCCGGGATGAACACTGCTGACAGTGCTATGACATGATTTTCCGCCCAGCGCAGAATCCTTGCAGCTTCTGTCATTGCTCTTCTGCTTCTCGTGCCGCCTTGTCGGTTTACGTGGGCGACTGCCGTGATGTTGTCCGACTGGATCAACACCGGCTGACCCTGAAGCAGCGGTTTTGCCAGGCTTAGAGCATTGTAGATCGCTCTTAGCTCCAGTATATTTATGTGAAGGGACGTCTCCAGGTTTGACCACACGCCCTGGAAGTTTCTTCCCTGTGTGACTGCTCCCCAGCCACGTAGGCTGGCATCCGTAGTCACCAGGACCCAGTCCTGTATGCCGAATCTGCGGCCCTCTAACAGATGGGCACTCTGCAACCACCACAGGAGAGACAACCTTGTTCTTGGTGACAGTGTTATCCGCTGATGCATGTGCAGATGCGATCCGGACCATTTGTTCAGCAGATCCCACTGAAATGTTCGTGCATGGAATCTGCCGAATGGAATTGCTTCGTAAGAAGCCACCATCTTTCCCAGGACTCTTGTGCATTGACGTACTGACACAGTTCCTGGTTTTAGGAGGTTCCTGACAAGTTCGGATAACTCCCTTGCTTTCTCCTCCGGGAGAAACGCCTTTTTCTGAACCGTGTCCAGAATCATTCCCAGGAACAGCAGACGTGTTGTCGGGGTCAATTGAGATTTTGGAAGATTCAGAATCCACCCGTGTTGCTGAAGCACTACCTGGGTTAGTGCTACACCGACTTCCAGCTGTTCTCTGGACTTTGCCCTTATCAGGAGATCGTCCAAGTAAGGGATAATTAATACGCCTTTTCTTCGTAGAAGAACCATCATTTCGGTCATTACCTTGGTAAAGACCCGAGGGGCCGTGGACAAACCAAACGGCAGCGTTTGAAACTGATAATGACAGTCTTGTATCACGAACCTGAGATACCCTTGGTGTGAGGGGTAAATTGGGACATGCAGATAAGCATCTTTTATGTCCAGGGACACCATGAAGTCCCCTTCTTCCAGATTCGCTATCACTGCTCTGAGTGACTCCATCTTGAACTTGAATTTCTGTATGTACAGGTTCAAGGATTTCAGGTTTAGAATAGGTCTTACCGAACCGTCCGGCTTCGGTACCACAAATAGTGTGGAATAATACCCCTTTCCCTGTTGTAGGAGGGGTACCTTGACTATCACCTGCTGAGAATACAGCTTGTGAATGGCTTCCAATACCGTCGTCCTTTCTGAGGGAGACGTTGGTAAAGCAGACTTTAGGAACCGGCGAGGGGGAGACCTTTCGAACTCCAACATGTAACCCTGAGATACTATCTGCAGGATCCACGGGTCCACCTGTGAGCGAGCCCACTGATTGCTGAAAATCTTGAGTCGACCCCCCACCGCTCCTGAGTCCGCTTGTAAAGCCCCAGCGTCATGCTGATGGCTTTGTAGAACCCGGGGCGGGCTTCTGGTCCTGGGCAGGGGCTGCTTGCTGCCCTCTCTTACCCTTTCCTCTGCCTCGCGGCAGATAAGACTGTCCTTTTGCTCGCTTGTTTTTATAGGAGCGAAAGGACTGCGGCTGAAAAGACGGTGTCTTTTTCTGTTGGGAGGGGGTCTGAGGTAAAAAAGTGGATTTGCCGGCAGTTGCCGTGGCCACCAGGTCCGAAAGACCGACCCCAAATAATTCCTCTCCTTTATATGGCAATACTTCCATATGCCTTTTGGAATCCGCATCACCTGACCACTGTCGCGTCCATAAACTTCTTCTGGCAGATATGGACATCGCACTTACTCTTGATGCTAGAGTACAAATATCCCTTTGAGCATCTCGCATATAAAGAAACGCATCCTTTAATTGCTCTAGAGTCAATAAAATACTGTCCCTATCCAGGGTATCAATATTTTCAGTCAGGGAATCCAACCACACTACCCCAGCACTGCACATCCAGGCTGAGGCTATTGCCGGTCGCAGTATAACACCAGTATGAGTGTATATACTTTTTAGGGTAGTTTCCAGCCTCCTATCCGCTGGATCCTTGAGGGCGGCCGTATCAGGAGACGGCAACGCCACTTGCTTTGATAAACGTGTGAGCGCCTTATCCACCCTAGGGGGTGTTTCCCAGCGCGCCCTTACCTCTGGTGGGAAAGGGTATAATGCCAATAACTTCTTGGAAATTAGCAGTTTTCTATCTGGGTTAACCCACGCTTCATCACACACGTCATTCAATTCCTCTGATTCTGGAAAAGCTACAGGTAGTTTTTTCACCCCCCCCACATAATACCCCTTTTTGAGGTACCAGCAGTATCAGAGATCTGCAAAGCCTCCTTCATTGCCGTGATCATATAACGTGTGGCCCTATTGGAAAATACGTTTGTTTCTTCCCCGTCGACACTAGATTCATCTGTGTCGGTACCCGTGTCGACTGACTGAGGTAAGGGACGTTTTACAGCCCCTGACGGTGTCTGAGACGCCTGAGCCGGTACTAACTGGTTTTCCGGCCGTCTCATTTCGTCAACTGACTTTTGTAATGTGCTAACATTATCACGTAATTCCATAACTAAAGCCATCCATTCCGGTGTCGACTCCCTAGGGGGTGACATCACCATTACCGGCAATTGCTCTGCCTCCACACCAACATCGTCCTCATACATGTCGACACACACGTACCGACACACAGCAGCCACACAGGGAATGCTCTAATCGAAGACAGGACCCTCTTAGCCCTTTGGGGAGACAGAGGGAGAGTTTGCCAGCACACACCAAAAGCGCTATAAATGTATATAAACAACCCTAAAAGGTGTTGTTTTTGTTATAAGCGCTTTTAATATATATAAATATCGCCAATTTATGCCCCCCTTCTCTTTGTTACCCTGTTTCTGTAGTGCAGTGCAGGGGAGAGTCCTGGGAGCCTTCCTCACCAGCGGAGCTGAGCAGGAAAATGGCGCTGAGTGCTGAGGAGAATAAGCTCCGCCCCCTTTTCGGCGGGCTTTTCTCCCGGGTTTTAAGAAAACTGGCCTGGGTTAAATACATACATATAGCCTTAATGGCTATATGTGATGTATTTTTCGCCACTAAAGGTATTTAATATTGCTGCCCAGGGCGCCCCCAGCAGCGCCCTGCACCCTCCGTGACTGAACAGTGAGAAGTGTAGCAACAATGGCGCACAGCTGCAGTGCTGTGCGCTACCTTCATGAAGACTGAGGAGTCTTCTGCCGCCTGCTTCCGGACCTCCGATCTTCAGCATCTGTAAGGGGGGTCGGCGGCGCGGCTCCGGGACGAACCCCAGGATGACCTGTGTTCCGACTCCCTCTGGAGCTAAGTGTCCAGTAGCCTAAGACTCCAATCCATCCTGCACGCAGGTGAGTTGGAAATCTCTCCCCTAAGTCCCTCGATGCAGTGAGCCTGTTGCCAGCAGGACTCACTGAGATTTAAACCTAAAAAAAACTTTGTCTAAGCAGCTCTTTAGGAGAGCCCCCTAGATTGCACCCTTCTCGGACGGGCACAAAAACCTAACTGAGGCTTGGAGGAGGGTCATAGGGGGAGGAGCCAGTACGCACCATGTGATCCTAAAAGCTTTATTTAGATGTGCCCTGTCTCCTGCGGAGCCCGCTATTCCCCATGGTCCTGACGGAGTCCCAGCATCCACTAGGACGTTAGAGAAAACAGGACTGTACTGTGAAAATCGGGACAGTTGGGAGGTATGCTGTGTGTAATAATTTGTGTGCTGGCTGGCCCGGGGATCAGCAGCGCCACTGTTTGTGTATCACAACCATTACTGCATCTGCCGGGACATAGATCTTAGCTTCTCCTTCCTCTATAACCAGCCCCCAGGCTCCCATCGGCTAATTACACAGGTGTCTGGGGGCGGGTTATACTGAAAGGAGAAGTTGAGTGCTGCGTCCTACTGTCGCTGCTGATCCCCAGTGATACATAAGGATTCTTTGTGTTTCTTCTGTTTATATATATACAGTACATTCTCGACTGCTGGGAAACTCTCCAAAAGATCCTAAGGGGAGTATTGTTTATGTTTATTCTGAGCACCATTGATGCAGTCCAGTTCCAAGAATGGGGCCCAGCCACAGTGGAAAACGCCAAGAAAGATGAAAATTAAGGTCTCACTGACACTGATATCCTTTAGAAATCTTATGGTGTGTCAATGCAAGTGGCTGCATTCACATACATACAGCCACAATCATAGGAGGCCAAGTTTTGATGGTGCAAGCAATATCACTGCATTCATAGATGCTAAAAATGGGCCACTCGCATCCTATAATTGGTTGTGCACAAGGTAAGGAGTTTGTAGCTTCATTTCGTAGATGGGGAACCATCAATATACATTGCTGAGCAGTGGCGGAACTAGTGAGCGGTGGGCCCAGGTGCGACAAAATGCTTTGGCCCCCCCCCCCCATACCATCCAAGTCCACCCCCTCACCACTGGAGAGGATCTGGTGAGGGGGACCTGCTCAGGGCCAGAGAAATGGATACCTAGTAACAGTGCTGTAACTAGACATTTTAGCACTGTGTGCAAGAAACGGCATCGAAGCCCCACCCCTGCATGCAAAACAGGGGCAGTGCGCGCCGTGGGCGCACGCAAATATCCATAGTGGCGTGGCTTCGTGGGGAAGGGGTGTGGCCACAAAATAATACCAATTCATAAAACGGTGCACAGTAGTCTCCATTATTAAAATTACGCCGCACAGTAGCACCACTACACCAGGTAGAGACCCTTTTACACCTTACGGCGGACAGATTCCTCTTTTTACACATTACGGCAGACAGCGTCCCCTTTTTACACATTACGGCAGACAACGTCCCCCTTTTTACACATTACGACAGACAGCGTGCACTTTTTACACATAACGGCAGACAGCGTCCCCTTTTTACACATAACGGCAGACAACGTCCCCCTTTTTACACATTACGGCAGACAGCGTGCACTTTTTAAACATAACGGCAGACAGCGTCCCCTTTTTACACATAACGGCAGACAGCGTGCCCTTGTTACACATAGCGACAGACAGCGTGCCCTTGTTACACATAGCGGCAGACAGCGTACACTTTTTACACATAACGGCAGATAGCGTGCCCTTGTTAAACATAGCGGCAGACAGCGTACACTTTTTACACATAACGGCAGACAGCGTGCCCTTTTTACACATTACGGCAGACAGCGTGCCCTTGTTACACATTACGGCAGACAGCGTGCCCTTTTTGCACATTACGGCAGGCAGATTCCCTCTTTTTACACATTACGGCAGGCAGATTCCCCCTTTTTACACATTGCGGCAGGCAGATTCCCCCTTTTTCACATTGCGTCAAGCAGATTCCCCATTTTTACACATTGCGGCAGGCAGATTCCCACTTTTTACACATTGCGGCAGGCAGATTCCCCATTTTTACACATTGCGCCAGGCAGATTCTCCATTTTTACACATTGCGGCAGGCAGATTCCCCCTTTTTACACATTGCGGCAGGCAGATTCCCCCTTTTTACACATTGCGGCAGGCAGATTCCCCCTTTTTACACATTGCGGCAGGCAGATTCCCCCTTTTTACACATTGCGGCAGGCCGATTCCCCATTTTTACACATTGCGGCAGGCAGATTCCCCCTTTTTACACATTGCGGCAGGCAGATTCCCCCTTTTTACACATTGCGGCAGGCAGATTCCCCATTTTTACACATTGCGGCACGCAGATTCCCCATTTTTACACATTGCGGCAGGCAGATTCCCCATTTTTACACATTGCGGCAAGCAGATTCCCCATTTTTACACATTGCGGCAGGCAGATTCCCCCTTTTTACACATTCGGCAGGCAGATTCCCCATTTTTACACATTGCAGCAGGCAGATTCCCCCTTTTTACACATTGCGGCAGGCAGATTCCCCCTTTTTACACATTGCGGCAGGCAGATTCCCCCTTTTTACACATTCGGCAGGCAGATTCCCCATTTTTACACATTGCGGCAGGCAGATTCCCCCTTTTTACACATTGCGGCAGGCAGATTCCCCCTTTTTACACATTGCGGCAGGCAGATTCCCCCTTTTTACACATTGCGGCAGGCAGATTCCCCCTTTTTACACATTGCGGCAGGCAGTCGAAAGAAAGAAAGAAAGAAAGAAAGAAAGAAAGAGAAAGAAAGAAAGAGAAAGAAAGAAAGAAGAATTATACTTACCCTCTCCGCTGGCTTAGACTCCTCGGTGCAGCTTCTGGTCACTCACGATTCCCGGGCAGGAGAGGAGGGGGAGGAGGGAGCCGCAGCAGCGCTGTGTTATTGGTGGAGGCGCTGCTGCCCCTCTGCTTCACTATAGGCTGTTCTCGGAAGACAGCCTATAGTGAAGCAGAGGGGCAGCAGCAGCGCCTCAACCAGTAACAAAGCGCTGATGCGGCTCCCTCCTCCACCTCCCTCCTTCTCCTTCCCCCGTACCTCTGCTCCTCTCCTCTCTGGGCGGCTGTGCGCTGCGGGCAGCGGTTGCCCGCAACGCACAGCGGCATGTAATGAGTCAGTTTGACTCATATGCTTTGGGCCCCTGGACAGAGGCGGGCCCCAGTGCAACGCACTGGTTGCACTGGCGGTAGTTCCGCCTCTGTTGCTGAGTGCACTTTTGCAAGCAACTCAGAATCAGGCCCATGGTTAGTGAGGAGTATTTCTATAGCCAATGTATAGTGCCAAAGAGAAGTAAGTATTTCAGTGGTTGATGGTGTAATGTATGTTGATTAAGAGACCGATTCAGAGATGGGCACATTTAGCACAACTGCTAATTGTTTGTATGCATCGGCTCTGTTAAAATATGCAAAAGCCGTTGCTGTGTCTGAGGTTGCAGCATTGAATCATCTGCATGACCATCAGACATCTGAGGAAAGCCCATACACACTAGACGAGAAAGTGAAAGATCTCGCTCAGAAGGGCCATTCTGACCGAGATATTTCATAATCTCATCCAGTGTGTACACTACATGTCGATAACGACGCACGCTCCCGCGCATCGTTAACGACCCCCTCCCTCGTCTGAACATGTACGGATAAGGGAGGTCCTCGTTAACGTCAGCCATTCCCCCCGCCGTCGCTTCCTGTCCCGGCCACATCGGCAAGTGTGTATGTACTTGCCGATGCCAGCCTGCCCCCCCCCGCCGGGTCCCCGCCACCGCCGATATTGGCGGTGGCGGGGATCAGGTAATCTAAAAAGCAAAAGTAGAGGACTGCGCTCGTAAGCTACTCCTAATCGACTAAAGCAGCTAGGGAGTGTAAATGAGGATATCCACTATCCCCACAAGATTACTGATAGAAAAAAGAAGAATGTCTCCCAGCGCTATTGTTGTTAGGTGTATAGTAGTTAATTAATGGTGATATTAGCACAAAAAATAAAAGTATTCATAAAATCAATGTTGATTTAAAAATCTATATGATATTTTATTAATACAAGAAAAAACAGTTTTCCAACAAAATATCTTGTTCCCTAAAAGTGATCCTAATACCGGTATACACAATACAATCACATACAACATTAAACATATAAGTATATCAGTGATACGCTAGATGGCGATTTATTCACTAGGTAGGAGTTTTATTTTCCTCAGGTAAAAGCAGGTATATATATGTGGTATTTGTATCACAGTCCCTTGTTATGTATGGAATTTATTCCAAAAGTCTTGATTAATCCCTGCTGCTTGCTGTGGATTCTTTTCCAGAATGGTAATTAGCACATGCAGTCAAAGATCCTCAAATCCTTACTAGGAAATGTCCAAAGTTATTGGAAGACACTTACTTCAAGGTCGCAGGATGGTTGCTGGAACAGGTGTCTGCCGGCAGACATATCAGATAGCTCCGCAATCTACTAGTTTCGCCTGGCACCGCAGGCTTCCTCAGGATGGCCGAGCTATACCAAAAGCCCCGTTCTTATAGCCCATCCAGCGTGTCTGTTGTCATGGGAACTGATTCCCTTCTCTTGTGCATGTGTCCATTGCCGAGGCTCCGTCCGCGTCCTCCGTCTATTTGTTTTGGTTGCTATGGATACCGGGCGTGCTGACGTGTGATGCTCCGTCTTCTTCCCACTCCGCGTCTATTTGTTTTTTGTTGCTGTGGAAACCCGACGTGCTCACGTGTGACGCTCCGTCTTCCTCCACACCATGGTGCGCGTTCGTTTCCAAGGCAGCTATATCTCCGTCTCTTGTTTACTTGTCGTCATGGAGACCGGACGTATTGATGCATTTTGTTTGTTTAATTCCTCCCGTGTCTATTTCTCATGCAGCGGTTCTGCTATCATAGAAGTAGATATTACACTGGGTTTTTGGTGCTCTTCTGTATGAATGTCCATATATATATATGGTTTGTAAGTAAAATTTGGTTTTCTTTTAATTATTTAATATATACATGGAAAAATTACATTCCATATTTATCTTCCTTGATTCTTTTTGTTCATGTTTCGTTAAGGGAAACACTTTCATATATTTAACTCCAAATGTATGGTATATTCCTATACCCTGATTCAACACAAATTTAAACACGAGACCAAGACATACATACACAGACACAAACAGTGATTTGAACCCCTAGATTATTTAAAAATATATATATAATAAATTAGTAAAGATAAAAATAAAAATAAAAATAAAATTAATAAAAATAAAAAATAAAAAATAAAAAATAAAATATAAAGAATGATAATCTATCTACAATTAATATCACCCTACGTTCCATAAAGGTTGTCCCTTTGGTCCCAGTTCATTCTTTTAGGAAGGGGATAAGATCCCATTCTATATTCAGACCCTTGGGTATTAATGTTTCCAATTCAAAAATGGTTCTTGCTTCTTCTCTCAAAAGTGCATTATCCTAATTTCCTCCTCTCCATGATTTTTCTATTAATTTGATTCCAATGAACTCTAATCCTGTAGGGTCACTGTTATGTATCTTCGTGAAATGTTCAGGAATGCTATGGTTTTCCTTATTCGTCCTGATGTTATTCAAATGCTCGTTAATCCTAATATATAGGCTACGGTAGGTTTTCCCTATATATTGTAGCCCGCATGGGCATGTCACCAAATAAATCACACCTTTTGAATTACATGTGATTTTATCTCTTATGCTATATTCTTTGCCTGTACTTTTCGAAGTATATTTCTCCACACACTTTGTCGTGATCTTATTGGTTTTCTTACATACGACACAGTTGTTACATCTATAGAAACCAGGCTTCAATTCTTTTAGCCAGGTTTGTCCTCTTTTGTTATTGCTCTTATAGTAGCTTCTGACTAAACTAGTTTTTAAATTGGGTGCTCTTTTATAGATAATTCTTGGTTTTATTGGCAGAATTTCTTTAAGGTCGTCATCCGCAGTGAGGATGTGCCAGTGTTTGTAGATACTTTCTTCTAAAAGCCTTCGCTGGCCAGAGTAACCGGTTAGGAACATCACCTCCCGTTTGTTCTTCATATTTTTTTCTTTATATTGAAGGAGATTTGTTCTATCTATTTTCTCCACCTCATCCTTACTTTTTTCAAGATCACTCCTGATGTAGTGTTTTTCCTCGAATTGCTCCATCAGATCTAGTACTTGTATATCGTAGTCGACCTTTTTGGAACAATTTCTTCTTAGTCTTTTCATCTGGCCTTTTGGGACATTGGATAGCCATTTAGGGTGGTGATTGCTTCTAAAGTTTAGGAAACTGTTGCAGTCTACATCTTTTCTATATGTTTTAGTTTCGATCTTGTTTCCTTCAATAAAGATGGTTAGATCTAGAAAGTTGATATTGGTATCACTTGTTTCGTATGTGAATTCCAAATTGTATGGATTCTCGTTGATGGTCTTGATGAATTGTTCTAGGCTTTCTTTTGTTCCCCTCCAAATGATAAGCACATCATCTATATATCTTGCCCATAGGGCAAGATATGGAAGATGTTCGTTGTTAGTCCATATGTGTTCGTTTTCCCATTGAGCCAGGAAGAGATTCGCATACGAGGGTGCAAAATTTGTGCCCATAGCGGTCCCCTGAATTTGTTTGTAATAATTGCCCCCGTACCAAAAGAAATTATGTTCGAGTGTGAATTTAATTCCCTCCATAATAAACTCAATTTGATCTTTCTTCATCTCAGATTCGGTGGTAATAATTTTTTGGACATTTTCTATTCCTTGGTCGTGTCGGATGGATGTGTATAAAGATTTCACATCGCATGTTGCCAATAGGCAGTTTTCTTCCCATTTCATTCCATTCAAAATATCCAAAATGTGTACAGTGTCTTTGATGTAGCTACGTTGTTTGGTGACCATTTTTTTCAGGAAGACATCGATGTAACATGATAAATGTGAGGTTAGTGACTGGATCCCCGAAACAATAGGTCTTCCTGGTGGGGCTTTTTTGTCCTTATGGATTTTGGGAAGATGGTAAAATACCGCCACCTTAGGGTATTCCGGGTATATATATTTAAATTCCTCTTTGGTGAGGATTCCTTTGATTAATGCTTCCTTCAAAATCTTCTCCAACCTCACCTTATACTCCTCCATTGGATTTTTTTGTAATTTTTGGTAGGTATGGGTATCTGACAAAAGCTTGACACATTCTTCATCATATTTGTCTTTATCTAAAATGACAACCCCCCCCCTTTATCCGCCTCCTTGATGACAATTTTGTCATTTTCTTTAAGATTCTTCAGTGCCTCCTTCTCTTTAATGCTTAGGTTCCATTTTGCTGCTACTATGGCTTTTTCTGGAATTCTTTTAATATCCTCTTCCACCAACTTCTGGAATGTATTGAGTAGGTGTCCTTTTAGATATATGGGATTAAATGTTGATTTTCTTTTCAATCCTGAGTGTTCAAAAGGATTGAGTTCATCATTATTCCCCACCTCATCTTCTTTCTTCCGTAGAAAGAATTTCCTTAATGTAATAGTTCTGATAAACTTATGGAGATCCACAATCGTGTCAAACTTATTGAGAGTGTTGGTTGGGGCAAAATTAAGACCTTTCTCCAGGATTTTTATTTCAAGTGTGGTCAAACTATGATTACTTAGGTTGAAAATCCCCTGCGTAGGGTTTTTCTGTTGTTTTTCCTCATTCTTTTCTTTGATCCTGTATTTTGCACCCCCACGTTTTCCTCGTTTTCGGTGGTGGAGCTTCTTTTCCGTCGTCTCCTCTTCCTCAAGCTTTGATCCGGGGTTCTTTTTGGAATAGCTCCCAGATCCTGTGATATATCGCTCTTCTGTTGCTGGGCCAGCTCTAAAAAAGCATCAAGGAAAGCTTCCGTTTCTTCCAGCTCTTCCTCTTTTCTCATGTGATCTGTCTCTTCCAACGTCGTTCCTTTTTTCTCTCTTCTGTCAAGTCGTTCCATAAGTGTCCGGGCTGATAGGTCCAGGATCTCCTGATAGTCCTCCCTCCCGTTATTGAAACTTCTGATCAAAGTTCCTGTACTGGGATATTTTCCTTTATGGGAGTCTTTAGCTTGTCCACTATTCTTCTCAGTTCTTCCTGGTCCCCCTGGGTATCTTCTCCCATCTCCCTTTTCTATGGGGTTCTCTCTTTCTTTCATAGTTGTTCTTGTTTGTATTGGAGGTTCCCTATAGGTGGTATATCTACAATCCTTCTCATCATCCAAGTGTGACTTTGTTTCTTTTCTCCATTGGTCTCCCCCTTCTTTTCTTCGTGGAGAATCTGTTCTGAGATTATCTCTCCCATATCGTCTAGGAAGTTCATGGTGGTGGTATTGGTTATTTCTTTCCCATCGATGTGATTTGTCGGTCTGTCTTTGCTCTGCAACATTCGACCTCAGTCTTTCTTCTGTTCTAAAGGGCATTTTTCTATCCATTCTCCAATTTCTGATATCTCCTTTGTAGTCTTCATAGTCCCTAGTGAGTTTCTTCTTTTTCTGTTCTATAATTCCTTGTTCTATCTTCTGTAGTTTTATGTTCGTGAGATTTTCCAAGTTTTTGAAGTCTCCTATTTGTTCCATGGGTCTAAGTTTCCTTCTTATTTCCTTTATTTCTTCCTCAATGCTCTTGATGCTCTCCTCTCTATCCGCGATAATCAGCTTCATTAGATTGGCAGAGCAATTGTCTAGTGTATTGTTCCATTTTTTTTAGAAAGTTTTCATTTTTAGATAAAAAGGATGGATTTTTCATTATTCTCAGACCCCTGGGTATCATTTGTTTCTCAATGTATTTTGCTAGTGTGGTACTCTCCCACCACTGTTTGATCTCCTGTATCTCTAGTTTTTCTAGTCGAGTGTATAGACTACAGAAGGTATCTTCTGTTGCCTCCAGATTCATCTGTTGGTATGATCCTAAAGACGGTATGAACTCATTTAGGACTCTAATACGTTCTTCCCTACTAAGGGTCATCTTTTTGCAAACAGCAGCTGTCCCCGTATGTGGATATCTAAATCGTATCTAAAAAGCAAAAGTAGAGGACTGCGCTCGTAAGCTACTCCTAATCGACTAAAGCAGCTAGGGAGTGTAAATGAGGATATCCACTATCCCCACAAGATTACTGATAGAAAAAAGAAGAATGTCTCCCAGCGCTATTGTTGTTAGGTGTATAGTAGTTAATTAATGGTGATATTAGCACAAAAAATAAAAGTATTCATAAAATCAATGTTGATTTAAAAATCTATATGATATTTTATTAATACAAGAAAAAACAGTTTTCCAACAAAATATCTTGTTCCCTAAAAGTGATCCTAATACCGGTATACACAATACAATCACATACAACATTAAACATATAAGTATATCAGTGATACGCTAGATGGCGATTTATTCACTAGGTAGGAGTTTTATTTTCCTCAGGTAAAAGCAGGTATATATATGTGGTATTTGTATCACAGTCCCTTGTTATGTATGGAATTTATTCCAAAAGTCTTGATTAATCCCTGCTGCTTGCTGTGGATTCTTTTCCAGAATGGTAATTAGCACATGCAGTCAAAGATCCTCAAATCCTTACTAGGAAATGTCCAAAGTTATTGGAAGACACTTACTTCAAGGTCGCAGGATGGTTGCTGGAACAGGTGTCTGCCGGCAGACATATCAGATAGCTCCGCAATCTACTAGTTTCGCCTGGCACCGCAGGCTTCCTCAGGATGGCCGAGCTATACCAAAAGCCCCGTTCTTATAGCCCATCCAGCGTGTCTGTTGTCATGGGAACTGATTCCCTTCTCTTGTGCATGTGTCCATTGCCGAGGCTCCGTCCGCGTCCTCCGTCTATTTGTTTTGGTTGCTATGGATACCGGGCGTGCTGACGTGTGATGCTCCGTCTTCTTCCCACTCCGCGTCTATTTGTTTTTTGTTGCTGTGGAAACCCGACGTGCTCACGTGTGACGCTCCGTCTTCCTCCACACCATGGTGCGCGTTCGTTTCCAAGGCAGCTATATCTCCGTCTCTTGTTTACTTGTCGTCATGGAGACCGGACGTATTGATGCATTTTGTTTGTTTAATTCCTCCCGTGTCTATTTCTCATGCAGCGGTTCTGCTATCATAGAAGTAGATATTACACTGGGTTTTTGGTGCTCTTCTGTATGAATGTCCATATATATATATGGTTTGTAAGTAAAATTTGGTTTTCTTTTAATTATTTAATATATACATGGAAAAATTACATTCCATATTTATCTTCCTTGATTCTTTTTGTTCATGTTTCGTTAAGGGAAACACTTTCATATATTTAACTCCAAATGTATGGTATATTCCTATACCCTGATTCAACACAAATTTAAACACGAGACCAAGACATACATACACAGACACAAACAGTGATTTGAACCCCTAGATTATTTAAAAATATATATATAATAAATTAGTAAAGATAAAAATAAAAATAAAATTAATAAAAATAAAAAATAAAAAATAAAAAATAAAGAATGATAATCTATCTACAATTAATATCACCCTACGTTCCATAAAGGTTGTCCCTTTGGTCCCAGTTCATTCTTTTAGGAAGGGGATAAGATCCCATTCTATATTCAGACCCTTGGGTATTAATGTTTCCAATTCAAAAATGGTTCTTGCTTCTTCTCTCAAAAGTGCATTATCCCAATTTCCTCCTCTCCATGATTTTTCTATTAATTTGATTCCAATGAACTCTAATCCTGTAGGGTCACTGTTATGTATCTTCGTGAAATGTTCAGGAATGCTATGGTTTTCCTTATTCGTCCTGATGTTATTCAAATGCTCGTTAATCCTAATATATAGGCTACGGTAGGTTTTCCCTATATATTGTAGCCCGCATGGGCATGTCACCAAATAAATCACACCTTTTGAATTACATGTGATTTTATCTCTTATGCTATATTCTTTGCCTGTACTTTTCGAAGTATATTTCTCCACACACTTTGTCGTGATCTTATTGGTTTTCTTACATACGACACAGTTGTTACATCTATAGAAACCAGGCTTCAATTCTTTTAGCCAGGTTTGTCCTCTTTTGTTATTGCTCTTATAGTAGCTTCTGACTAAACTAGTTTTTAAATTGGGTGCTCTTTTATAGATAATTCTTGGTTTTATTGGCAGAATTTCTTTAAGGTCGTCATCCGCAGTGAGGATGTGCCAGTGTTTGTAGATACTTTCTTCTAAAAGCCTTCGCTGGCCAGAGTAACCGGTTAGGAACATCACCTCCCGTTTGTTCTTCATATTTTTTTCTTTATATTGAAGGAGATTTGTTCTATCTATTTTCTCCACCTCATCCTTACTTTTTTCAAGATCACTCCTTATGTAGTGTTTTTCCTCGAATTGCTCCATCAGATCTAGTACTTGTATATCGTAGTCGACCTTTTTGGAACAATTTCTTCTTAGTCTTTTCATCTGGCCTTTTGGGACATTGGATAGCCATTTAGGGTGGTGATTGCTTCTAAAGTTTAGGAAACTGTTGCAGTCTACATCTTTTCTATATGTTTTAGTTTCGATCTTGTTTCCTTCAATAAAGATGGTTAGATCTAGAAAGTTGATATTGGTATCACTTGTTTCGTATGTGAATTCCAAATTGTATGGATTCTCGTTGATGGTCTTGATGAATTGTTCTAGGCTTTCTTTTGTTCCCCTCCAAATGATAAGCACATCATCTATATATCTTGCCCATAGGGCAAGATATGGAAGATGTTCGTTGTTAGTCCATATGTGTTCGTTTTCCCATTGAGCCAGGAAGAGATTCGCATACGAGGGTGCAAAATTTGTGCCCATAGCGGTCCCCTGAATTTGTTTGTAATAATTGCCCCCGTACCAAAAGAAATTATGTTCGAGTGTGAATTTAATTCCCTCCATAATAAACTCAATTTGATCTTTCTTCATCTCAGATTCGGTGGTAATAATTTTTTGGACATTTTCTATTCCTTGGTCGTGTCGGATGGATGTGTATAAAGATTTCACATCGCATGTTGCCAATAGGCAGTTTTCTTCCCATTTCATTCCATTCAAAATATCCAAAATGTGTACAGTGTCTTTGATGTAGCTACGTTGTTTGGTGACCAGTTTTTTCAGGAAGACATCGATGTAACATGATAAATGTGAGGTTAGTGACTGGATCCCCGAAACAATAGGTCTTCCTGGTGGGGCTTTTTTGTCCTTATGGATTTTGGGAAGATGGTAAAATACCGCCACCTTAGGGTATTCCGGGTATATATATTTAAATTCCTCTTTGGTGAGGATTCCTTTGATTAATGCTTCCTTCAAAATCTTCTCCAACCTCACCTTATACTCCTCCATTGGATTTTTTTGTAATTTTTGGTAGGTATGGGTATCTGACAAAAGCTTGACACATTCTTCATCATATTTGTCTTTATCTAAAATGACAACCCCCACCCCCCTTTATCCGCCTCCTTGATGACAATTTTGTCATTTTCTTTAAGATTCTTCAGTGCCTCCTTCTCTTTAATGCTTAGGTTCCATTTTGCTGCTACTATGGCTTTTTCTGGAATTCTTTTAATATCCTCTTCCACCAACTTCTGGAATGTATTGAGTAGGTGTCCTTTTAGATATATGGGATTAAATGTTGATTTTCTTTTCAATCCTGAGTGTTCAAAAGGATTGAGTTCATCATTATTCCCCACCTCATCTTCTTTCTTCCGTAGAAAGAATTTCCTTAATGTAATAGTTCTGATAAACTTATGGAGATCCACAATCGTGTCAAACTTATTGAGAGTGTTGGTTGGGGCAAAATTAAGACCTTTCTCCAGGATTTTTATTTCAAGTGTGGTCAAACTATGATTACTTAGGTTGAAAATCCCCTGTGTAGGGTTTTTCTGTTGTTTTTCCTCATTCTTTTCTTTGATCCTGTATTTTGCACCCCCACGTTTTCCTCGTTTTCGGTGGTGGAGCTTCTTTTCCGTCGTCTCCTCTTCCTCAAGCTTTGATCCGGGGTTCTTTTTGGAATAGCTCCCAGATCCTGTGATATATCGCTCTTCTGTTGCTGGGCCAGCTCTAAAAAAGCATCAAGGAAAGCTTCCGTTTCTTCCAGCTCTTCCTCTTTTCTCATGTGATCTGTCTCTTCCAACGTCGTTCCTTTTTTCTCTCTTCTGTCAAGTCGTTCCATAAGTGTCCGGGCTGATAGGTCCAGGATCTCCTGATAGTCCTCCCTCCCGTTATTGAAACTTCTGATCAAAGTTCCTGTACTGGGATATTTTCCTTTATGGGAGTCTTTAGCTTGTCCACTATTCTTCTCAGTTCTTCCTGGTCCCCCTAGGTATCTTCTCCCATCTCCCTTTTCTATGGGGTTCTCTCTTTCTTTCATAGTTGTTCTTGTTTGTATTGGAGGTTCCCTATAGGTGGTATATCTACAATCCTTCTCATCATCCAAGTGTGACTTTGTTTCTTTTCTCCATTGGTCTCCCCCTTCTTTTCTTCGTGGAGAATCTGTTCTGAGATTATCTCTCCCATATCGTCTAGGAAGTTCATGGTGGTGGTATTGGTTATTTCTTTCCCATCGATGTGATTTGTCGGTCTGTCTTTGCTCTGCAACATTCGACCTCAGTCTTTCTTCTGTTCTAAAGGGCATTTTTCTATCCATTCTCCAATTTCTGATATCTCCTTTGTAGTCTTCATAGTCCCTAGTGAGTTTCTTCTTTTTCTGTTCTATAATTCCTTGTTCTATCTTCTGTAGTTTTATGTTCGTGAGATTTTCCAAGTTTTTGAAGTCTCCTATTTGTTCCATGGGTCTAAGTTTCCTTCTTATTTCCTTTATTTCTTCCTCAATGCTCTTGATGCTCTCCTCTCTATCCGCGATAATCAGCTTCATTAGATTGGCAGAGCAATTGTCTAGTGTATTGTTCCATTTTTTTAGAAAGTTTTCATTTTTAGATAAAAAGGATGGATTTTTCATTATTCTCAGACCCCTGGGTATCATTTGTTTCTCAATGTATTTTGCTAGTGTGGTACTCTCCCACCACTGTTTGATCTCCTGTATCTCTAGTTTTTCTAGTCGAGTGTATAGACTACAGAAGGTATCTTCTGTTGCCTCCAGATTCATCTGTTGTCCTCTACTTTTGCTTTTTAGATACGATTTAGATATCCACATACGGGGACAGCTGCTGTTTGCAAAAAGATGACCCTTAGTAGGGAAGAACGTATTAGAGTCCTAAATGAGTTCATACCGTCTTTAGGATCATACCAACAGATGAATCTGGAGGCAACAGAAGATATCAATCTAATGAAGCTGATTATCGCGGATAGAGAGGAGAGCATCAAGAGCATTGAGGAAGAAATAAAGGAAATAAGAAGGAAACTTAGACCCATGGAACAAATAGGAGACTTCAAAAACTTGGAAAATCTCACGAACATAAAACTACAGAAGATAGAACAAGGAATTATAGAACAGAAAAAGAAGAAACTCACTAGGGACTATGAAGACTACAAAGGAGATATCAGAAATTGGAGAATGGATAGAAAAATGCCCTTTAGAACAGAAGAAAGACTGAGGTCGAATGTTGCAGAGCAAAGACAGACCGACAAATCACATCGATGGGAAAGAAATAACCAATACCACCACCATGAACTTCCTAGACGATATGGGAGAAATAATCTCAGAACAGATTCTCCATGAAGAAAAGAAGGGGGAGACCAATGGAGAAAAGAAACAAAGTCACACTTGGATGATGAGAAGGATTGTAGATATACCACCTATAGGGAACCTCCAATACAAACAAGAACAACTATGAAAGAAAGAGAGAACCCCATAGAAAAGGGAGATGGGAGAAGATACCCAGGGGGACCAGGAAGAACTGAGAAGAATAGTGGACAAGCTAAAGACTCCCATAAAGGAAAATATCCCAGTACAGGAACTTTGATCAGAAGTTTCAATAACGGGAGGGAGGACTATCAGGAGATCCTGGACCTATCAGCCCGGACACTTATGGAACGACTTGACAGAAGAGAGAAAAAAGGAACGACATTGGAAGAGACAGAACACATGAGAAAAGAGGAAGAGCTGGAAGAAACGGAAGCTTTCCTTGATGCTTTTTTAGAGCTGGCCCAGCAACAGAAGAGCGATATATCACAGGATCTGGGAGCTATTCCAAAAAGAACCCCGGATCAAAGCTTGAGGAAGAGGAGACGACGGAAAAGAAGCTCCACCACCGAAAACGAGGAAAACGTGGGGGTGCAAAATACAGGATCAAAGAAAAGAATGAGGAAAAACAACAGAAAAACCCTACGCAGGGGATTTTCAACCTAAGTAATCATAGTTTGACCACACTTGAAATAAAAATCCTGGAGAAAGGTCTTAATTTTGCCCCAACCAACACTCTCAATAAGTTTGACACGATTGTGGATCTCCATAAGTTTATCAGAACTATTACATTAAGGAAATTCTTTCTACGGAAGAAAGAAGATGAGGTGGGGAATAATGATGAACTCAATCCTTTTGAACACTCAGGATTGAAAAGAAAATCAACATTTAATCCCATATATCTAAAAGGACACCTACTCAATACATTCCAGAAGTTGGTGGAAGAGGATATTAAAAGAATTCCAGAAAAAGCCATAGTAGCAGCAAAATGGAACCTAAGCATTAAAGAGAAGGAGGCACTGAAGAATCTTAAAGAAAATGACAAAATTGTCATCAAGGAGGCGGATAAAGGGGGGGGGGGTTGTCATTTTAGATAAAGACAAATATGATGAAGAATGTGTCAAGCTTTTGTCAGATACCCATACCTACCAAAAATTACAAAAAAATCCAATGGAGGAGTATAAGGTGAGGTTGGAGAAGATTTTGAAGGAAGCATTAATCAAAGGAATCCTCACCAAAGAGGAATTTAAATATATATACCCGGAATACCCTAAGGTGGCGGTATTTTACCATCTTCCCAAAATCCATAAGGACAAAAAAGCCCCACCAGGAAGACCTATTGTTTCGGGGATCCAGTCACTAACCTCACATTTATCATGTTACATCGATGTCTTCCTGAAAAAACTGGTCACCAAACAACGTAGCTACATCAAAGACACTGTACACATTTTGGATATTTTGAATGGAATGAAATGGGAAGAAAACTGCCTATTGGCAACATGCGATGTGAAATCTTTATACACATCCATCCGACACGACCAAGGAATAGAAAATGTCCAAAAAATTATTACCACCGAATCTGAGATGAAGAAAGATCAAATTGAGTTTATTATGGAGGGAATTAAATTCACACTCGAACATAATTTCTTTTGGTACGGGGGCAATTATTACAAACAAATTCAGGGGACCGCTATGGGCACAAATTTTGCACCCTCGTATGCGAATCTCTTCCTGGCTCAATGGGAAAACGAACACATATGGACTAACAACGAACATCTTCCATATCTTGCCCTATGGGCAAGATATATAGATGATGTGCTTATCATTTGGAGGGGAACAAAAGAAAGCCTAGAACAATTCATCAAGACCATCAACGAGAATCCATACAATTTGGAATTCACATACGAAACAAGTGATACCAATATCAACTTTCTAGATCTAACCATCTTTATTGAAGGAAACAAGATCGAAACTAAAACATATAGAAAAGATGTAGACTGCAACAGTTTCCTAAACTTTAGAAGCAATCACCACCCTAAATGGCTATCCAATGTCCCAAAAGGCCAGATGAAAAGACTAAGAAGAAATTGTTCCAAAAAGGTCGACTACGATATACAAGTACTAGATCTGATGGAGCAATTCGAGGAAAAACACTACATAAGGAGTGATCTTGAAAAAAGTAAGGATGAGGTGGAGAAAATAGATAGAACAAATCTCCTTCAATATAAAGAAAAAAATATGAAGAACAAACAGGAGGTGATGTTCCTAACCGGTTACTCTGGCCAGCGAAGGCTTTTAGAAGAAAGTATCTACAAACACTGGCACATCCTCACTGCGGATGACGACCTTAAAGAAATTCTGCCAATAAAACCAAGAATTATCTATAAAAGAGCACCCAATTTAAAAACTAGTTTAGTCAGAAGCTACTATAAGAGCAATAACAAAAGAGGACAAACCTGGCTAAAAGAATTGAAGCCTGGTTTCTATAGATGTAACAACTGTGTCGTATGTAAGAAAACCAATAAGATCACGACAAAGTGTGTGGAGAAATATACTTCGAAAAGTACAGGCAAAGAATATAGCATAAGAGATAAAATCACATGTAATTCAAAAGGTGTGATTTATTTGGTGACATGCCCATGCGGGCTACAATATATAGGGAAAACCTACCGTAGCCTATATATTAGGATTAACGAGCATTTGAATAACATCAGGACGAATAAGGAAAACCATAGCATTCCTGAACATTTCACGAAGATACATAACAGTGACCCTACAGGATTAGAGTTCATTGGAATCAAATTAATAGAAAAATCATGGAGAGGAGGAAATTGGGATAATGCACTTTTGAGAGAAGAAGCAAGAACCATTTTTGAATTGGAAACATTAATACCCAAGGGTCTGAATATAGAATGGGATCTTATCCCCTTCCTAAAAGAATGAACTGGGACCAAAGGGACAACCTTTATGGAACGTAGGGTGATATTAATTGTAGATAGATTATCATTCTTTATATTTTATTTTTTATTTTTTATTTTTTATTTTTATTAATTTTATTTTTATTTTTATTTTTATTTTTATCTTTACTAATTTATTATATATATATTTTTAAATAATCTAGGGGTTCAAATCACTGTTTGTGTCTGTGTATGTATGTCTTGGTCTCGTGTTTAAATTTGTGTTGAATCAGGGTATAGGAATATACCATACATTTGGAGTTAAATATATGAAAGTGTTTCCCTTAACGAAACATGAACAAAAAGAATCAAGGAAGATAAATATGGAATGTAATTTTTCCATGTATATATTAAATAATTAAAAGAAAACCAAATTTTACTTACAAACCATATATATATATGGACATTCATACAGAAGAGCACCAAAAACCCAGTGTAATATCTACTTCTATGATAGCAGAACCGCTGCATGAGAAATAGACACGGGAGGAATTAAACAAACAAAATGCATCAATACGTCCGGTCTCCATGACGACAAGTAAACAAGAGACGGAGATATAGCTGCCTTGGAAACGAACGCGCACCATGGTGTGGAGGAAGACGGAGCGTCACACGTGAGCACGTCGGGTTTCCACAGCAACAAAAAACAAATAGACGCGGAGTGGGAAGAAGACGGAGCATCACACGTCAGCACGCCCGGTATCCATAGCAACCAAAACAAATAGACGGAGGACGCGGACGGAGCCTCGGCAATGGACACATGCACAAGAGAAGGGAATCAGTTCCCATGACAACAGACACGCTGGATGGGCTATAAGAACGGGGCTTTTGGTATAGCTCAGCCATCCTGAGGAAGCCTGCGGTGCCAGGCGAAACTAGTAGATTGCGGAGCTATCTGATATGTCTGCCGGCAGACACCTGTTCCAGCAACCATCCTGCGACCTTGAAGTAAGTGTCTTCCAATAACTTTGGACATTTCCTAGTAAGGATTTGAGGATCTTTGACTGCATGTGCTAATTACCATTCTGGAAAAGAATCCACAGCAAGCAGCAGGGATTAATCAAGACTTTTGGAATAAATTCCATACATAACAAGGGACTGTGATACAAATACCACATATATATACCTGCTTTTACCTGAGGAAAATAAAACTCCTACCTAGTGAATAAATCGCCATCTAGCGTATCACTGATATACTTATATGTTTAATGTTGTATGTGATTGTATTGTGTATACCGGTATTAGGATCACTTTTAGGGAACAAGATATTTTGTTGGAAAACTGTTTTTTCTTGTATTAATAAAATATCATATAGATTTTTAAATCAACATTGATTTTATGAATACTTTTATTTTTTGTGCTAATATCACCATTAATTAACTACTATACACCTAACAACAATAGCGCTGGGAGACATTCTTCTTTTTTCTATCGGGGATCAGGTAATGCATATGGGGCTTAAGCCTCAGAAAACTCAGGATGGGTTATAAAATCATGCAGAAGAGGCCAGTAAATCTGTGTCTGAAGATCCTGGCCTCGGCATGCCTGCAAAACACAAAACAGGGCTAACCTGCAACCAATTTGTAATATGCACCCTTCCCCCCCCCCAAAAAAAATAATAATAATAAAATAAAATAAAAACGGCCACAGCCTGTCAGTTAGGCTGCGGTGTCAACAGCACTGTGACCGATGTTGCAGAACGAGCTCTGCACATGAATAATGTGGCATCTGTGCATTCACAGATCTCAAACCATCGGAGATGTGTGTTGACATCGAGTTAATATGCATCTCTGTATCAGGCCCTAATGGGCATATTTATCAATATTGTTTTTACTAATGATGTGAAAACACGTGTTTTCACATGCTTTTCACATTATATTTAGTATCACCGGAATGTACTAATGGGCAATTAGATCACAATTCAAAAATTCTCCTCTACGTCCTTAATATTGCATTATTATTATTTTTTTCTAAGTAGATCGTATTTCCTATAATTGTACTTGGAAATGTGGTCTGCTCAAATTTACTAAACTCCAATTGCTAAAATATTTCAGAGGAAGCTCTGCGATAAAAAACGCCATCTTCAGATAAAATGATCAATTCTGCAGATGTAATAAGGCTGTTACTTCAGGGAGAGAGGTTTCCAGCTCCTCCCTCTGTCCAGTGGTTTAAGGGAAGGGGGGGGGGGAGAGATTACCTGGCCCCGTGCAGGGCTGCCAAGAGAAATCCTGGGCTCCAGTACAACAACTTCCTGAGACCCCATGCCCCCCCTCCCCTTCCCAGACCACAGCATGCTGGGGGCATAGCTACACCTCTTTGGGGGCATGTCTAGCACATGAGATGCACCCACTCACAGGAGCATGGCAAGCCTCCCAGCCAGGGCAGCAGAGAGCCTGGCTGGGCCCAGGTATTTTTTAGGGGGCATGGCCTTATCACAGGAGGCATGGCTATGCACCCTTAGAAAAAAAACAAAACAGTTTTTTTTCTAAAGCATTTCCCTGGCCACACTGCAGCCCAGTATACAGCAGCGTGTGCTGGGCTGAGAAGAAATGCTGCAGCTGCTGCTTCCAGGTAAGGGGGGGACGGGACTTGGGCCCCCACTGGGCCTCTCCATCAGACCTGGGCCCAGGTAATTTGTACCTTCTCCCCCCCTCTCTCGACACCACTGGCCCTGTGCATGCCAGGGGGCCCAGGCCAGAGCACACCAGTAGCCATTTTTTGTTGTTTTTTTTTCTTTTTATTATAAATCAGTGGGTCGGGCCGCTGGGGGGGCAGGTGGTTAGGGTGGTATATGTGTGCATCACCAGGCTGTGTGTCCCATATCGGGGATGTCCCTCGCAGCCACTTTCAGCCATTGCACCGCTGCTATGGCTGAAATGTAAGACTCTCTATGCAGCCAGCTGGGTTTAAGAAGTGGCGCAGCTTAGTTGGAAGAATCACCTTGTCGGGAGCTAGCTTGTGTGGCTGTGACACTGTGGGTTGAGAACTGTGAGTGACAGACACAGCACTGTGGTGCTGCAGGCAGCTGCCGAAAACAATTGATAAATTCTATATAAATATTCTATAATATAATATAGGTAACCATACATTACTATTAGTGTTAGTATTATATATAGATAGATATATGATCGCCGCCCCCCCAAAGAGGTTCAGCCATGCCCCCTACATCCTGTGCCCACACCCCTTCCGGAGGGGGGGGGGGGGGAATTGTTGTACCAGGACCCAGAATTTCTCTTGTCAGCCCTGCCTCCATACATGTAGTAATGCAGCAGCCAAAAGACTTCTGTAGTATATACAACTCAGCCACCTGATCAGTGTGCAAGGGTGACAGGTTCTCCTTATGGCTTCCACATTAGTACTTCAAATACTTACATAAATAAAAATAAACATTTTATATATACTTACAAGTTTGCGGGGGCGTGGCCAAGGCGGCGAGCGAGTAGGCAGCAAGGCAGTGGAGCTCCCCGGATAATTAATCCTGCTTCTATCCTGGGGCCCCCTCTGTGGCTCATATTCGGCCTGGACCTGCGTGCTGTCTGCGGGGAAGCGGCGGTCATTACCTGTGGACCCTTGCCGGAGCTCCCGGTCTGTGCCAGCGGCCGCCCGAATCTCGGGCCTAGGCCGCCAGTGGATCCCCTGACTCAATTTCTGCTGTGCTGCCGCGGGCGTGTGCGCACGGACCCGTGGCGAACACCGACTTCTCCAGCGCCTGGGGTGAATGGCGCCCCTCACCTGTGCCCACTGGATACCCTGCTCGGCCGCTTCTGCCCCTCTGGTGCCCGGGATTGAGATCATTGTGCAGGGAAGGGAGAGACTGTAAGTCCGGCATATAACCTGCTTGTGTGGCTCTGTGCTTTTGCGGAGACTGCAGGGCTGGAAGACTTGCTTTGGGTGCAGGCTGCCCTGTCTTCTGCTGAACACCATATATTATTATATTGCCCCAGGTCCCTCTGACCCCCCCTTCCCCCCCCCCTTCGTTGTATTTCCTGTTGGATGCCCTGGAGTGCTGCTGACATTGTACCTACTGCTGTACTTCCTGACACTGAATATTGGGACTTTGAGTGCTGCTTGGGCCTTGTCACCATGGTGAAGGGTGGTCAGAGTGCAGATGCGGTTAAATTGGAGAAGTTTGCCTGCCTGCCTGCTGCTCAGCCGACCCCCCCGGCTGGGGCCGACTCAGGAGCGGACGTGCAGCCACCTACTCCTTCCATTCAGCAGGTCCTGGAGGCTATAGCGGCCAACGAACAACGCCTGTCGGACAAAATGGAGAAGGTGCAGTGCGACCTATCATTACTGCGCCAGGACGTTCAGCGGGTCCGGGAGAGAGTGGGCGAAACAGAGACGCGGGTCTCTAATTTGGAGGACCTCAGCGGCCCCCTCCAACGGTCTGTATCTGCGGTTACACAGCAAGTCTCAACACTGCAAACTAAACTCCTGGATTTGGAGGGACGACTTCGCAGAAATAACGTGAGATTCGTGGGCCTGCCTGAAAAGGAAGAGGGGGCAGATCCTGAAGACTTCCTGGAATCCTGGTTGAAAGAGGCGTATGTCGCTGAATCCTTTACACCCCAGTTTGCGGTGGAGCGGGCGCACCGGGTACCGTTCCGGCCTCTGCCCCCAGGCGCCCCACCGCGAACATTTATAGCCAAGTTTCTACATTATAAAGACCGGGACTCTGTTTTATGCCTGGGCCGCACGAAGGGCCCCCTGATTTGAAATGGTGTCCGGGTGTCAGCATTTCCGGATTTGCAGCGAATGTCCAAAAAGACCGGGCCCAGTTTCTGGCCGTCAAGCGGCGACTTCGCGACCTGAATCTCCCCTATTCGATGCTGTTCCCCTCCAGGCTGCGTGTGGTGGCAGATGGGGAAACCAAGTTCTTCAGCTCTCCGAGGGAGGCGGCGGCCTGTCTGGACAGATATGCTCCGGGCGCCCGCCAGCTGGCTCCAGACTGACGCCCAGTTTCCTTTCTACATGGGCCTACAGTATGCAAGTATAAGTCCGGGGAGCTTCCTCTTGTTCTGGTTGTTCTGGACATTGTTGAGCAGTGACTTTACGTATTGTATTGGGTTTTTCTTTTTTCTCTGGATCTGTATGCCGTGCATAGCGCTGTCGTAGGCTTTTTGGACTACCAGGGTTAGAGCTTTGTTAGGGATATGTGTATGCCACAGTTCGGGGAGGTATACGGGGAGGGGGGATGTTGCGGGGATGTTGTTTATTTCTCTGCTGTGTTTTCATTTCTGTCTCATTCAGTTTTTTGTTTTTCATATGATTACTTATTAATATGTGAGGTGATGTTGTGCTATTCAGGGGGGCTTGGCTTCCGAGGCAGTACTCTGCACGGGCAGATAGATACCCAGATAATGCTGCTGATTGGGTTTCTCGTTCACCTTGTACGGTCACAAAGTGCTGTGTCTCAGAGTGTACATAGGACGACATGTCTGCCTTAAAGATTTTGGCATGGAACGTCCGGGGCATTAATAATAAAGTAAAGCGGTCCCTGGTATTCAAAATGGTTAAGAAATATGGCCCGGACGTTATCTGTCTGAGCAAAACTCATCTAGAGGGAAATAGGCTGTTGTCGCTCCGCAGGCCTTGGGTGGGCTGGGCATATCATTCCTCTCACTCCTCCTCTTCCAGAGGGGTGTCGGTCATGATAAAGAGAACTGTACAGTTTGAATTGCTCACGGTAAATACAGATCCATATGGCAGGTTTGTGTTTATGGAATGTAAGAAGAACTCCGGTGCTTTGTTCATTCTGTCTGTTTATATCCCTCCCCCATTTTCGTATGATGTCCTGCAAAAAGCAGCCTTGTTTATTGCTTCATCCCCCCATACTCCTGTTATTTGTCTGGGGGATTTTAATAATGTGTTGGATGTTTCTCTGGATAGATGGAGGTCCTCTCGGGGGGCGGGGGGGGGGGGCCCGTCTACTTCTCACTCTAAGTTTGCGGATTTTATAGGTAGCATGCAGTGGGTGGATGTCTAGAGGGTTCGGTACCCTACACTTAGGCAGTACTCATGTTTCTCCAGTACGCATGGCTCCTTCTCCAGAATCGACCTGGCCCTGGTCTCGCCCGAGCTCCTACCTAATATAACGGATGTTCATTATGAGGCGCGAGGGGTATCTGACCACTCGCCCTTGTTGCTGTCTATCGATGTGGAGTGCCGGAGGGTACAGTCATACTGGAGGTTGCATCCATCCTGGCTGATCCAGCTGGGAGAATGCCCAGATTTAAAGTCCAGGTGGGAGGGCTTCTTTGCGGATAATGTGGGCTCGGCACCGGTACATGTTGTCTGGGATACATTCAAAGCATATTTACGTGGTACACTGATTGGCAAAATTGCTGCCCGCAAGATAGAGTACAGAGCGACGGAGCGACAGCTTGAGTCTGACTATAGGGATCTGGAGACCAGATATTTGGCGGAGGGCACCTATGCACTAAAGGTACGGTGGCTGTTAGCTCAGGCTGGCTCACCTTTCGGATAAAAATGCACGTTCCCTTTTGTTCAGGGCCACCAATATATACATGCAGGCAAACGGATGATAAAGCTAAATATTTATCTTATAACATTCACTATATACTGGTAAGAGACTCAGTACGCAATGGGCGTACGGGGTACCGTAAGGGTACGCACTTAGCGTAGCAGACGCTAGGCCGTGGTCGAGACGCACGAGCAGTACGTTCGCTCGCGGCTTACGCTGGGTATCGAGCACGCTATAGGCGGTCCGAGTACCGTAATGCTACGCTACTAGCGTAGCGAACGCTGTGCCCACAAGAGGAACACGAGCGGCGCAGACGCTCACAGGATGACACAGTAAACCTTGTATGCAACACAATGTAACGCTGATTAACCTCCGTTATGTAAAAGTCGCTTGAGCGATTGAGACACTCCGATTACCCTTAGCAATGTAATGATAAAACACACAATACCTTGTAAGGTTCCAAAACCTTTATCTAGATGATTTTAGTATGTAAAAGGGGAAAACAGTTACAGCTTATACACTACAGCACTAACATAAAACACCTACACAGAATAACTGAAAATATACAATATACAACAGCGTAACAATAACAGAGAGAGAGAGAGAGAGAGTATGGCAAATACAAACAGAGAATGAGTTGGTTACAGAGAAAAACTTACACACGTGGGAATGACTTCGCCGGCGCAACCTGGACCAGGGCTCTAGCCTTCAGTGTGAAAACCTTGCAGAGTCTTGTGTCACCAAGCCTATTGCAAGCTATATTTATTTACTAACTCAAGACATACTACAATAGATACTGTGTGCTCTCTTTCCATTGGTTAGGGGGTGGGACATGTACTGCACCTGGGATCATTGGTTAGTTCAAGAAGTGGGCGATGGCTAGGACTTGTTAGTATTCTAAATTCCTCTTTGTCTGATTATATTGAGGAAAGCTATTGTTTTGGATCTTCCAAACAAACTCTGTCTCTGGGCTTTGTTTACCCCACCTTCAGTTGAGACAATTGACTACTCAGCACTCATTATTCTGGAGAGAAACCTGGTTCTATTCATAAACAAAGGTGTAAGCCCTCTTCATAGAATCTCAAAGCTTAGTGTAAATAAGGCTATTGTATTCAGTCTGTGGGAAAGAAATGACTGAATTCCATTTACCTACCCTGCACTTATGTGTAATTTATTCGGAATGCAATTAATCTTATTTTCTACTTCTGTGCATAACCATGAGCAGGAACTATGCGAATCCCTCCCAACTATCATATGCACAACACCCCTTCAATACCCCACAGCTGGACACCATACACTACCCTCCAACCTTTGTCTGAGCCCTCCCAGCATGCAAAGAGGAATCTCTCTGTCCCTGAACCAGTTACACTAATCATACTTACAGATATTATTAAAGGGAATATTACCTATAAAATACATTATTTGGATTAAATATGTAATGATCAAGTCGCCCACCAGACGCACACAAACTGTACCGTAAATGCACATACCACGCACCTGAGCGCACGACCGTGGAGGCGCCGTCACGCAACTGCGAATATGCGCACGCACGGGAGAGAATGTGCACGTGCAGCGGGCAAGCGCATGGGGTTAGTACAAGGCATCATAGGTCGCTATATTTTTCGACTTTGACAGTCCACCCTTTGGCAGTCACCAATAACTGCCACTTCCTAAACAATTCAAACAGAAAAATATATGTCATCATGTAAATACCTTTTTATGATTGGGTAAAAGGAGGAGAGGAGAAGGTTAGAAATATATGACCTAGTGAGACAGTAAAAACATGTGTGTATGAAATCCATGTTTGAGGGGTCATGTATCATCGTGCCGTACGTGTTTTAAATTAAGCTTCGAGGTATTGCGAAGTATACATTTGAATCCTTCTTATCCCTTATCAAGAGTCTGTGGATGGGCTGTCAAACTCTACCGAGCTCTATTCGGCTTTTGGTTGCAACAAATGGGGGAGCACATTTAGTTGATGATACATGAAGGGGGGAACATGTGAGTGCTAATATGTGAGAATCACCTGTCGACTATGTGAGATACTACCTGGAGGTTGTAGAGATGAAGATAAGAAACACTCGTTATAAATGCAGTCGTAAACTATGTGAGTTTAAATAAACAGTCGCCGATTGAGGTCTTGTCTGATGTCTTGTCTTGATGTACATGTTGTCTGATGTCTCTCTGTGCTTTTGTTGTAAATAGCGAGCAAAAGCTTTTCCATTGTCCATAAAATTACAGTCTCTAAAGTATTGGGCTTTCGTAAAAAGTTAAAGTCACTAGGGATATTGGGGCTTGTGGCATAGTTCATCAATGGTCTGTATAAAAGAGGTTGTCAAATTCTTCTTCCAAGCGGATTTCTTTGTACCTTGGAGGAAAACAAAGGAGAAACGGTTGAAAGAAACTGACCGTGGAATCACATTTTCATCACAACATTGTCTCTATCGTTGGGTCATAAATCAAATTAGTTGTTGTTATTACTGTGTCCTCGCTCCTCAGACTCATCACTCTAGTACTACCTTTACACTTCGTTAAAGCCCGAACGCATCTAAATATCAGTCCAACCAATATGACGACTCCCAGAATACACAAGAGAAATTTCCCTACATCCATAACTCTTTCCCAGTGTACCTGAACGTGTCGTCATACATTTCGGTGATATTGTCTAATAAATTTGCTAGCGCAGATATATATCTATAATTTATCACTCCTCTGGCGGTACAAGTGATATCTAACGCGAGTAGGACTTGAATCCCGGTGGATTCATGGATCAGATCAGAGGCCGGATGCTCTGTCCTCTCAATCAGGTGCCTTTTAACGACGTGTTCATAATGAGTGTGAGTATAAGGAGCTTGGGCACCGCAGTGAATGTCTTTCATTTTGATATGGGATACAGTCATTACTTCAGGCAGTACCTTTCCAATGTAACACAATCCCTCTGAGTTTGGGGCAAGGAACCTATACGCCTTTCTCCCACATATGAAATATGAATCATCGGGGAGAACATATGGGACGGAGTATGACATTACCATGGTACAAATTTCCATGTGAAATCTCCTAACCCTAACTCTCCCATCTGTCTAGTACACGTATCAGGCTGTACGATATGTGCACAGTATCCTGGTGATACTTCTCCAACTCGCATGGTCCTACTTCCTAGAGTGTACCTATACCGGAAATATCTTCCACTGTTGGCTATCTGGCGTATAAGCTCTGTGTCTATGGGCATTCTATCGGCTCTATATGAAAATGTCATGGTTTGATTACTCCATGACACTTCCCAATTTCCCGGCTTTCGGGGATTGGAAATGTTAAAGCATACTAAGGACTTATCCACATGATATTGGTGGAGTTTCAAACTAGGAGGACTAGAGATATTAAACCTCTTGTCCACCGGCCTCCCACCACTTAACTCAAGTACCTCTCCTACAGTTAAAGGGAATGGGTCTAGACCTGATTTGCTATGACCTTGAGGTACTTGAGAGCATACCCAACAGTCTGTCTGGTTTAACACTCTACCCACTAAGGAGTGATAGTCACTCAATGGATGCCGGTCCATGTGGACATTAAAACTGGACTGACATTTCTTGATGCACCCATCCTCAACTATATTGTCACAATGCCTACAGATGCAGTTCTCTTCAGCTAACAATCCTTCACAATTCCTTCTATTGTCAATGCTACCAGATCGTTTTCTGATACTCGCCTTTACTCAGTGATTATGTTGCTCTTGGAAAACTACGCCTCCATCCTGGTCATCAGAACCCATTCCAGATCCTTTCTCGACCTCCGTGGTACTCTCACTGAAACAGACTGCTCTGGTCAACAACAGGGTCAACAGGAAAATCCGGATCACAGTCTCTTGGGGCAAGTCCATCTTATAGGAGGAAAAGGAGAAATTTGTAATGGGGGTACAAAAAAATAATTGAGGGGAAAGAAAAATGTTACGATGTCTTCTAGTCTTGTTGTTCCTCTTGCTCTGTTGTCATCTTAAAGGTGCTGTCTCTCAATCTTCCAAACGAACATTCTGGTGATACAATATTCCTTCCAAATCTGCGATCTTTCTGTAAGGAGCAAAAATCTTGCATTACCATTTGTCTAACTGATGTGTGACATACCATCTGCAAAGCATGAGAACATGAGAGAGAAGAGGAAAAAAACAAACAAACGAGAGAGAGATCAATTCATATATATGTTACCTAAAACAACAAACAAAAAAAACATCGTCAGATCTTCCGTTCACCATCAGGCTGTCACACCATCACATCCATTGGTATCTTTGCGCAGTCTCCCCCCACCAGTATTTCCACACTGCACCCTTTTGTGCCTGGCCAGGACACACCGATGTCGGTAGGTCACACTGGGGTTAGATAGACTTCTGCAAAGACCAAGTAGCTATGTGATGCTTGAGTTCTGCCGATGAACGTCAGAGATGGGAAAAATAAACATTTACAGATAAATTACAAAGTTTACCCGGCCGTTCCTGTGTCTACACGGAACTGACCTCCCAATATATACCTCAGGTTTACTATCAAGGTTAAGTGACCAACTTTCCGGATCATAAATTATAGGTGTAGCTCAAAATTTTACATATGTGGTACCTGATTACAATTTAATTTTTCATGTCGTTGCCTAGGGGTTTTATATGACTTTTGTATATTTTTCACTCTACAGTCTCGTGCAAAATGTCCCTCTTTGTGACAATGGTAACAAACTATCACAGTTGAATTTCTCACAGGGGTTTGGGGCTTAAGCTGGTGTGGCTTCGTTGTCAGGGCTTGTCTACTGATTGTCATTTGCTTACTGCCCTGTGACTCCAGGTGTCTTTTGATGTTCCATTCATGGTCAATAGCGGACTCTCTCAAGACAGCCACCGAGACACCTCTCCAGTTAGGTAGAGAGGTCTGTACCCTTGTTCTCAACACTTCCTGTAAACCATCCATTAATACCTTAATCGCTATATCTCTATGCTGTGCATTTTTCTCAATGTCCGTGATCCTAGTATCTCTAGCCATTACTCGCAGTGCTCGATTGAAATAATTAGAAGTACTTTCCCCCTCACTTTGTCTTATGGAGAAAAAATTTTTCCACTCGACAACGGCTGGGAAATATACTCCCAACTGTCGGTTGATCTGCTTAATACATTCCTGATTGTGTTCCTCCGTACGAGGTACTTCTGTGTCTAATTTACAATCAGTAATAAATTCTGCAGGGTCAACACTGGAAGGCAAACATGCCCTCAGCACTGTCCGCCACTCTTTGTTGGTGGGTTCTGTGGAGTTTCCTAGTTCTTTAATAAACCTCTGACATGCAACTAGATCTCTCCTAGGATCAGGAAATTCAGACATAATTGTCCTTAATTCTGTCCGGGACCAGGGGCAGGGCATTGCACTGTCCCTGGCGGGAATGATTCCCTGAGCGTCAGTCTTCCCATTTGGGACTGCGATCACCCCGACAGGGTTAAGTTCAACTACATCATCTTGTGTTGGTTCTACAATATGAGGTACATTTGTTTGTGCGTGATATATAACACCGTACGTACCTGTGGACACGACCTCACCTGACCCTGCGTTAGGGGGTTCGACTACTGCCTTTACCGATTGGGTCGCGTCCACCTGGATGTCTTGTATGATGGCTGCTGGAAAAGGTGCCGACCTCGTGCTGGGCTCACTTTCTTGCTTGTGATCCTGAGGGAAGTTTAACATGGAGTGCAACTTGCACAGGTTAACAGTTGTACATTTAACAGTTTTACTTTTATCATTGTTACATTTACTACTACCATAATTATTAATACAGTTGCTAAGTGCATTTTTATCATACACCAGTGTGCCATTCTCTGTAACCACTTTCTCTCCCGTTGCCATATTTTTCTTACCAAAGTGAGAGTCAGCTGTATAAGCTAATTCTCCTTGTATTTCACTTTCCCGTTGCCATAACTGTAAACAATCATAATATTTGATCGTCTCTTTGCAGATTTAATGAGACATATCCTTCTCCTTAGATTTTGTAACACCTTGGGGCTAAAACTGCCTACCCGTGGGAACTTTTCCCCGTCATGCACAGTCATTCTTTCCCATTCATCGCACAAAACCTCTGTGTGTGAAACGTATTTCTCACACATGATATACCTTGCCGACCCTATTGGTCGGTTTACTAAATCAACCTGAACCAGGGTTGATCGCCCCCTACCTGAACAACTGGCCCCCATCTTTGCAGGTGTTGCTTTCACTACCTCTGACCTTCAAATCAGGGTCTTCAGCGAACCCTTACAAAAACCAAGATGTCCGGGGTAGGCTAACGGTGAAAGTTTACCGAGTACCTCCACTCACTCGCCCACGTCGACCAATACGCCCACACACTGCCTTAGCGCTGGCGTACTCAACCTAGGGCCCCTGCAACCTGAACCTCTATTTACTGGAACGTGTGGGTGTGATCAGAAGAGCACTTAACCCTTCCCAGTAAATATCAGTTGCTGGAGAATTCCTGAGTGACCAGCGAACCTCCCTTAAAATAAAAAAAATTACACAAATCACGTTAGAATGTACAAATAGCGTTTATGACCCCTCTAGCGTACGCAAATGGTACTGGGTCAAGTTACAAACTAATGCACACAATTACATGCGGTACAATCGTACTGCACATAAGCAACTAATCTTATGTGCGGAACGACCAGTGGAATCAAAAATTGTGGCTGCGAATTCCTTCAGCCAGAGCTTAATGGCCTATATGGTTATTGCACCAACCCTCCTGGTGTTGTGCTTCTTGACTCTATCTATAGCGGACTTCCTAGTCCGCTGTACCTAGACCTCCTGGTCTGTCTCTGGACCTCCTGGTCCGTGACCTCCTGGTCTGCTATACTCTAATGCTCTTATTTTAATATGTTAACAAGGGATGCCTCCCAAGCCACTGCGCTGTCACTTTCACGTATGTACCTCACGAGAACTCGATTTCCTGTGGTTTCACCCCAAAAATGAGAAACTTATATATATATATATATATACACACACACACTCTTTCACCTCATATACTCTTTACTTTCGTTTCTGCGCAGAAATCCCTTTCATTCAGTATCACAGTCTAGTCCCAAAGGAGTTACAACTAGAGAAGGATTTTTTTACGCTAAAATTTAGGACACTGAGAGTGACTTGCGCTATTATCGCGTTGCCTCCGTATCGCCTACTAAAACAATACTATCGTGTGATTTGTATTACGTGGGTGTATCCATACGCTCCGTTGCGTAATATACGCTACGTGCGTCGGCCCTTGCGTACGCTAGTCCCGCCCTTTGTTTGAGACACATGTACGCAGGCCAGACACGTCCACAGTAACACAAGTAACACGTTTCTATCAATGCAAATGATATTTAACTGTAATCATTTACTGAGCACCACACAGAACTTCCTTGTATCTTAGGCAAGCCGTGTGCGTGTTTTACAAATTACTCCCTTACGTATTAATTTTACCTTTAACTACCAATAGCAACAAATCTTTCTCAGCACGTTATCAATGATAAATGGCAAACAGGAAGGCGAGATGTGAAAATTACACAAATGGAAAATGCAGGTGTGTGCGTGTGTTGCGTACGCAATGTGTATCAAACAGAAATAAAACAGTTTTAAAAGACAATAGCGTACTGTTCTTACCTTCCGGTTCTGGATTCCACCAGCACTCCAACAGCGTAGCGATGCAGACGCTTATCTAGTCAGCACTACCGTATCCCTCACCACCATCACGGATACGAAGGGATACTCCTTCCCGCCCTTTGCTGACAGATAAAGTCTGCTTGTGTTCGCTAGAGCGGATATGTGGAGGACGGACGAGCCGCCAATTGATAAAGCTAAATATTTATCTTATAACATTCACTATATACTGGTAAGAGACTCAGTACGCAATGGGCGTACGGGGTACCGTAAGGGTACGCACTTAGCGTAGCAGACGCTAGGCCGTGGTCGAGACGCACGAGCAGTACGTTCGCTCACGGCTTACGCTGGGTATCGAGCACGCTATAGGCGGTCCGAGTACCGTAATGCTACGCTACTAGCGTAGCGGACGTTGTGCCCACAAGAGGAACACGAGCGGCGCAGACGCTCACAGGATGACACAGTAAACCTTGTATGCAACACAATGTAACGCTGATTAACCTCCGTTATGTAAAAGTCGCTTGAGCGATTGAGACACTCCGATTACCCTTAGCAATGTAATGATAAAACACACAATACCTTGTAAGGTTCCAAAACCTTTATCTAGATGATTTTAGTATGTAAAAGGGGAAAACAGTTACAGCTTATACACTACAGCACTAACATAAAACACCTACACAGAATAACTGAAAATATACAATATACAACAGCGTAACAATAACAGAGAGAGAGAGAGAGAGTATGGCAAATACAAATAGAGAATAAGTTGGTTACAGAGAAAAACTTACACACGTGGGAATTACTTCGCCAGCGCAACCTGGACCAGGGCTCTAGTCTTCAGTGTGAAAACCTTGCAGAGTCTTGTGTCACCAAGCCTATTGCAAGCTATATTTATTTACTAACTCAAGACATACTACAATAGATATTGTGTGCTCTCTTTCCATTGGTTAGGGGGTGGGACATGTACTGCACCTGGGATCATTGGTTAGTTCAAGAAGTGGGCGATGGCTAGGACTTGTTAGTATTCTAAATTCCTCTCTGTCTGATTATATTGAGGAAAGCTATTGTTTTGGATCTTCCAAACAAACTCTGTCTCTGGGCTTTGTTTACCCCACCTTCAGTTGAGACAATTGACTACTCAGCACTCATTATTCTGGAGAGAAACCTGGTTCTATTCATAAACAAAGGTGTAAGCCCTCTTCATAGAATCTCAAAGCTTAGTGTAAATAAGGCTATTGTATTCAGTCTGTGGGAAAGAAATGACTGAATTCCATTTACCTACCCTGCACTTATGTGTAATTTATTCGGAATGCAATTAATCTTATTTTCTACTTCTGTGCATAACCATGAGCAGGAACTATGCGAATCCCTCCCAACTATCATATGCACAACACCCCTTCAATACCCCACAGCTGGACACCATACACTACCCTCCAACCTTTGTCTGAGCCCTCCCAGCATGCAAAGAGGAATCTCTCTGTCCCTGAACCAGTTACACTAATCATACTTACAGATATTATTAAAGGGAATATTACCTATAAAATACATTATTTGGATTAAATATGTAACAATCGAGTCGCCCACCAGACGCACACAAACTCTACCGTAAATGCACATACCACGCGCCTGAGCGCACGACCGTGGAGGCGCCGTCACGCAACTGCGAATATGCGCACGCACGGGAGAGAATGTGCACGTGCAGCGGGCAAGCGCATGGGGTTAGTACAAGGCATCATAGGTCGCTATATTTTTCGACTTTGACACAGACCAGGTAGTTTATTAGCTCATTTGGTGCACTATGACCGTCCTGGGAATACGATGTGCAGATGTCTGGCCCTGACGGCTCCATAGTGAGCAATACCCCTGACATAGCGCAGATGTTCCTTTCGTACTTTAAGGAGGTATATGACTCTCAGTTGATGTGCTCCAAGGAAGATTTAGACCTATACTTGTCCAATATACCTCTTTCAAGGCTTCCCCCTGAGGCTAGGGATAGTCTAGACACGCCTTTGACTTTAGAAGAGGTGACTGCGGCGATAGGAATGTGTTCCGGTGGTTAGTCTCCAGGAAGCGATGGTATTCCCACCGAGCTGTACAAACAGTACGTGCAGTTCTTTGGCCCAAAACAGCTTGAGATGTATACGGATATATTTGCCACTAATCAACTTCCTCCCTCAATGTCCGAGGCCGTCATTATAGTACTGCCAAAGCCCGTCAAGGACCCCAAATTTATGGAGTCTTATAGACCAATCTTCCTTATCCCTACCGATGCCAAGATCCTGGCAAAAATCCTTGCAGTCTGGCTTAACCTGGTTATCCAAACTATAATACATCAGGATCAATCTGGCTTCATGCCGGGGAAATCCACATCCATTAATTTGCGCAGGCTTTATACTATTTTGCAGGCTCCACACGAATTCCCCTCGGACGCGGTTGTAGTTTCGCTGGATGCGGCTAAGGCTTTCGACAGCGTCGAATGGCCATATCTGTGGGGGCTCATGACATGTATGGGCTTCGGCCCTAATTTCATATGATGGATCAAATTGCTCTATCAAAGTCCACGCGCCAGGATCTTGGTCAATGACTATATATCCTCCTCCTTTACTTTGACTCGGGGCACCAGACAGGGATGCCCCCTTTCCCCTGCCTTGTTTGCCATAGCCATTGAGCCCTTGGCTTGCTTGGTTAGATCGCACTCGGACATTAGGGGAGTTGTTACGGGCCCCTGCACTGACAAAATAGCCCTTTATGTGGATGACCTGTTACTATTCTTACATGACTATGCCGTGGATATACCTGTAGTGCTGCAGGTCATAGAGACCTTTGGCGGCTTCTCTGGTCTCCGCATAAACTGGTCCAAATCATTTATAATGCCCATCATGGGCTCTCCTCCCCGGGTCCCGAGGATTTCCCTGCCGCTATGCTGGACAGGCCAGTTTAAATACCTGGGGATCCAGGATACTAATGACCCTTCGGACTTTATACCCTTGAACCTTGTCCCTCTCGTACACATGATTGTACGCAAGTCAAGGGTTTTGGTGTGAACTCCCGCTGACAATGACGGGTAGGGTTAGCCTTATTAAAATGGTAGTTTTGCCCAAGCTACTGTATGTTTTTTCTCAATCCCCTGTGTACATTTTTACGGCCTTCTTTAAGAAATTAAACAGTATATTAACATCTCTGATATGGGCCAATAAAAGGCCTAGAATAATGTTAAATACCCTTACTAGACAAAAAGTAGACGGGGGTTTGGCTTTGCTTCACTTCCAACTATACTACTATGTGGCCCAGTTGGCTCACATTGGCATTTGGTTACGGGGAGGAGAGGAGGCTGGTTTATGTTGGGCGTTTCTCAGGTGTTATTACCCGGACCTTTCACCGGCGCAGGTTTTGGTGGGAGGGAGCGCTTCCCGACTGTCTCCTCCTATTGTTTTTCAGGCCATGAAGATATGGCTGGCCTTGACAGGTATGCTTGGGTATGATGGTATGGACCCGGATACTCCCCTCTGGTGCTCTGCATCGCTTCATGAGATGGGGTCTATGGAGGGGGCGGTGGTGTGGGCCCCGTACTCGGTGACTTCCATATCCCAGTTGTATAGCAATGGTGCACTGAAATCCTTTCAGCACCTAAAGGAGGAGTTTGGTGTCCCGAACTCTCACTTTTATAGATATCTGCAGCTCCGGCATGCCTTACAATCACAGTTCGGGGATTCTCCCCCGGTGCTCCTCCCCTTCCCCATTAAGACCTTTTTATGTTCACTGGGTCGGGTCAAGGTGATCTCCTTCACTTACTCGTACCTTCTTACAACAATTCATGCAGACCCGCTCCCGAACCTTCGGGAGCGCTGGGAGCATGATTTGGGACCTATAGATGTGGAGGAATGGGAGGTCGCACTGGGGAATCCGAGCCAGGTTACCAAATCACTACGATTCCAACAAATTCAACTCTTTATATTACATAGATCATATATGACGCCGAACAGGCTGGCTAGATTCGGGGCTGGTGGTGCTGCCACTTGTCCTAAATGCGGGGCTGCTGGCGGATTATTCTGGCACCTTGTGTGGGAGTGTCCGTCCTTGCAGGTGTTTTGGGCTGGGGTCGGGTCGATTCTGGAACATACGGGGATACTGAGAGGTATGCTGACTCTGGGATTTTGCATTTTGGGGGTAGGAGGACCTGATTCTGGGCCTCGGTGGGAGGGCTTGTATGCTCGTAGCATTTGCGCCCTTGCCAAGGTGTGCATTGCGCGGACATGGATGGCCCCGCATTCCCCTACGATGTCTGCATTTAAAGCCCTGGTGAACGACACCGTATTGAAGGATCGGTATATATATATGAAAAACAATGCTCTTTCTAAGCACGAAAAAATATAGTCCTTCTGGATTAACTCTATATACTCCTCCCCTGCCCTTAAAATTTAAGACGTATTGTGCCTTTATGATGACCCGGTTATTTGGGACTTGTGGAAACGAGCTGGGCTCTTCTCCCTTATTCTACATTATGTGGATATTGTACCTCACCTCGCACAACTATGAGAATTTAGGCTGGATGGTTTTGATTTGTTTTGTTTATGTCATATTTATTTTTATTTTTCTTGCTGTTTTTTTAGGCATCTCAGGTGTTGTGTAGGCTATATTTGGCCTCATAGTTGGGGGGTTTATTGAGTTATTTTGGGGAGAAATTTGAAAATGTTACGCGAGTGTTTTGACATTCATTTACAGACTTCAGAAAAAAATGTTTTTTTGTGGGTTGACATTGAGTGGTCATATGTCTGTCGGTTATGCTTAATCTCTGTATATATGGTTTGGGGAAGCTATATGATTGTATACGTTGTATAACATCACCTGAATTTCCCGGTGTACACTGAAATGTCTGTATCACTTCCATTCTTGTTGAATAAAAATACTCTATTAAAAAAAAAAAGTTAGCATATCTTCATTCTGTGCCGGGAATGTCAGCAGCAGCTTCAGTAAAACACCACAGCTCAGACTCCTCATTCCTTTTACTACACAAGGGTATATTCAATAAGAGTCGGGTCCATTCTGACATGCAGTTGTCGGAATGGACCCGACAACCCCTATTCAAAAAAGCGGCCAAATCCGACTTTCGGATTTGGCCGCTCCCGTTGTGATGGCCTGTTGCTGCTGTCAGCGGCGCCTGGGGGAGGGAACTGTTTGCGGCGCTGGGAGGAAGTGTAGGCGGCCCGCCGGGGGAGGTCACAACAGCCCGCCAGGAGGAGAGGGGGTGGTGACAGCGCGCCGGGAGATGGTGAAAACAGCCCAACAGGAGGAGGTGACGACGGAACACAGGGAGGAGGTGATAACAGCATGCCGGGAGAAAGGTTGAGGACAGCCCATCGGGCGGTGTTGGACGCAGCCAACCAGGAGGAGTTAATGGCAGCCTGACGGTGGAGACGGAGCGGGTGGGGAGGAGAGGAGGAGACGGGGGGAGCAGCAGCTGCAGCAGCGTAACAACAGGAGGCTCACGGCAGCGTCCACCCGGCTCCAGCAAGCGGGACCTCGCTTGCTGGAGGCGGGTGGACGCTGCCGCTGGGTCCCTGCTCTCCCCGCTGCTCCCCCGTCTCCTGCTCTCAGCTCGCTTATCTCAATCCAACTTTTTTTAAAGTCGGATTGAGATTGTCAGAAACGGGGCTAAAACCTGTCGGGTTTGGGCCCGTTTCCAACAATGCACGCTGATTGGCGGCTGAAGCCGCCGATTAATGTGCATTCCGACAGCATTCCGACAAGTCGTGTTTCCTGACTTGTCGGAATAAACAGGGCCGTAATGAATAGATCGGAACCCCTTCCGACCTAAAACTGTCGGAAGCTGCTGTCTTTCCGACAAGACGGCAGCTTCCGACAGTTATTGAATATACCCCACAGTCTCCTTGTTCCCCTTGGTATTCCCCACTAATTAAGGAGTGGCGTAATGGTGTGTGCGGCAGGCATGCAGAGACATAGGTGGGCGCACACAGGAGGCAGCAGGCTGGTGCATACACAGAAGTAGAGATGTGCACTAACCCCCGTGTTTTGGATCTATATTTTTTTCAAAAATGTATAAAAACTGGTAAAATCATGTGATTTGGGCCTTTTTTTTCGTTCTTACGGTATTATTGACCTCAATAACATTAATTTCCAGTGAATTTTAACCACTTTACAGCTCACAATAATGTTTTCTTCCAGTTTAGGCAAAAACCTTCAGCGATCTGGCTGGTTACTAAGCGACAGAGCAGCGGCACAAACAGCACATCTACGAAACACTGCCACACAGCAATGACAGAAAAGAAAAGTGGTGCAAGATGGATTTGTCCTTGGGCCCTGCCACCCCACCTTATGTTGGAGTGGTTTAAAGTGTGGCCAAGCCAGACAGCTGCAGTCACCCGGCAGGTGCCCACTGCTCACCCGCATCCTGCACTCTGCACCTTGACTGCAGCAGGCACCATGGGCTGCATAGGCACCCTCTGCAGCCGATACCATTAAGTGAAACACCCAGACACTAGAGGTCCTATTTGACCTCCAGCATCTGGAGAAGAAAAGGGAGACAGACTCTAGAGGCCAAGTAGGACCTCTAGCATCTGAGTGTTTCCCTCAATGGTATACTGCAGAGTATCGAGTGCGGGCGGTGAGGCACATGTAAACCCTGTGGCAATGAGTATAAGACCCCTGGGAACGAGCATGATACCCCTGGCACTGCTCCAATGTGTCCACATTAGCTATGTCTGAATCTGACATGTTCCAAATGTGACAATGAATAACAACACTGTTGGTCACCTTAAGCCCATTGGTAGCTTGATTTGTGGGGGCCCAAACAAACCAAGCAGTCCAACCACAAAAGTAGTCCCTGTTGTGCTTGTTTGTAAAACTGTGCATGTCCTTTTTAATATACAGCATACAGATGTATCCATGCTCATCTTTGCTGCGATGCAGTATGTTGCAACACTGCTTGCTGCACAGCGTGCCAGGCTGTGATTTCTCGCAGCCGGCGATCACACCATCTGCGATCGCCATCTGCGAATAGTTGTAGCCTGGCTCACCGTGATGCAGCATGCTGCATTGCAGTTAGATGAGCATGGCTACATCTGTAAGGGTGAGTAGGAGGGCCCAAGGACAATTCCATCTTGCACCACTTTTCATTTAATTATAAGCTATATTATAGGGGAGGGGGGCATTGCGGACCGTCTTTTTTGCATAGACAAACATTTTTATTGGATATTGCTCTAATACATTGGTTATTTGCAACACAAACAGAAATAAATACTATGTGTTTGTGCTGCTCGCACCAGCTTATCGGGGATGCCTGAATAGGCAGGGGCGCAGGGGGGAATCAATTAGCCATAAGAAAACATTCTGGCTAATTGAATTCCCCTCATAGAGAGAAAAGGAAAAGGAAGAGAAAAGGAAAAGGAGAAAAAGGAGAGAAAAAAGGAATCAAAGAGAGAAAGGGAAAAGGAGAACAAGGAGAGAGAAAAGGAATCAGAGAGAGAAAAGGAAAAGGAAAAAGAAAAAAAGGCAGGGTGAAAAGGAAAAATAAGGAAAGATAAAAAGTAAAAATAAGTGAGAAAAGGAAACGTAAAAAGGGAGATAAGTAAAGGAGAATAAGGAGAGAAAAAAGGAAAAAGGAAAAAAAGGAGAGATAAAAAGAGAAAGGACATAAAAAGGAGAAAGAAAAGGTAACAGAGAGAAAGGTAAAAGGAAAAAAGGAGTGAGAAAAATCAAAGTAACATTTTTTTATTGGATAATGTGCAAAATGTATTAATAGTAAGAATTTTAAGGGGGGTACTCACGGAGCAATAATCTAAGCAATCTGACTAGAGTGCTTAGATTTTTTTTTTCCATCAATAGTTTTTATTGTGCAGGAAAAAATATAACATTTATGGGGTACAAAACAAAATGATAGGGGAATATAACACCATACAATTCAATGGGAGGTATGAGAGGAACTTAATGGGTTAGGGGGGGAGATGGGGAGAGGGGGGGGAGGAGGGAGCATCCAGACATAGGGAGGAGGTTAGTTCAACAGCATTGAGCATGAGGGAGGCAACATGTACATAGTCGAGATTATCAGCAACACGGAAAATCATAGGAGTCATTGGTATCTATTAGATTATAGAGAATAGGGGAACGTCCCGGGAAGCTCGATAGAGAGCGGAAATGGGGTAAGGTAGGTTATAGATGGGCGTCTCGTCTATACTTTTCTTGGTATGGGGAGGGGTGACCTCTTCTCCAGGATAAGCAGGGGAACATTGTTGCCTCTAGAGGGGGTTAGGCTGTTCCGTTAAGCTAAAGGGGGAGGAGGTATCAGTAGCTGGTTTTTGAAAGTATTGAGAACCATCTTTTGAGGACACGAAGAGGTGCCATGGGGACCACTTTGTTTTGTGGGGGGGTGAACTAGTGGATGGAGGGTTGTACTCTGTTTCCATGAGGAAGTGATGGTTTATCTTTTGGATAGCCTTATGCAGGGTGGGTGGTGAGGCCTGTTTCCACATCTGAGCTAGGTTGGCCCGAGCGGCTATTAAGATATGGCCTAGAACGTATCTGGCTGAAGGTGGAACTGTGGGGGGGAATATATGGAACAGTGCGACAATCGGGTCAGGTGTAATATTGATGGATAGGACCTTGTTTATCAGGTCAAATATTTCTATCCAGTAGTTGGCGATCACAGGGCAATTCCAGAAAATATGGAAGATGCGGCCTGGCGAGCCACACTGTCTCCAACAATTATTACTCTGGGAAGGCCAGAATTTATGGAGTCGATCAGGGGTCAGGTACAGTCTATTTATTAGTTTTATTTGCATTTCCGTATGGTTTAAACATTTGGACATGGAATATGAGGATAGGAAAATAAGACGCCATTCGTTTGGAGTCAGGGTTCTACCTAGATCTTGTTCCCATTTCAGTTGTGCATTAGATTTGGAATGAGTTGAGGGGGTTATGAGGAGTTTGTACCAGTATGAGATGTCACCTTTTGCTTTAGTTAGGGCAAGGCGAGAGAAGAGTGTGGATGAAGTCGCTTGAGGAGTTAAATAAGTAGCAGGAATTGATCTCCACCAATGAGCGATTTGCAAATAGTGGAAGTACTCTGTGGCTGGTAGCGCAAATCGTGACCGAAGATCTGAGAAAGGTAGCAAAAATAGTCCATCTAGTAGGTCAGCTAGTTGAAGAATGCCTGCCTGTTTCCATTTAGATAAGTTAAGGTGAGGGATCATCAGTGATAATGTAGTAACGGAGATCTGCGGTATATTAGAGATATGCGAGGGGAGGGAGGTGGACAATTTGTCCCAAGAGCGTAGTGTAGCTTGAGTGGATGGAAGGAGATTTGTCGAAGGGGGTCGAAGCGGTTTAGGGATACGGAACAGGTCGGCTAGGGGGATTGGGTTTGCTCGAGCTTGTTCGATCTCCACCCAATTCAATTGCTGGTGGGCCTCAAAGTAGTGTTTAGTGGAGGCCAACAGAGAGGCTTCATGATACAGGGAGATGTTAGGTAGACTGAAGCCACCAAACTCTCTCGGTAAGACCATTCTAGATAAGGCTAGTGAGGGGGGTTTTGAGGCCCAGATATACCGAGACATGATAGTGGAACAGGCTTGGAGGATCTTTTTTGGGAAGGGGTAAGGTATTGTGCGGAAGAGGTACATTAACTTGGGAAGCAGGGACATTTTAAATGCTGCCATACGTCCTAGCCAGGAGACCTCGTAGGCTGCCCAGGATTTTGTAAGGTTGTCCAATGACTCCACTAAAGGAGAGAGGTTGGTGGAGAAGACATCAGAAGGGGAGACAGGGATGTTGACACCTAGATATTTTAATGTGGATTTCCTCCAGTTGTAAGGGTAGGAGGATTGAAGCGTTGGAAGGGACTGGGATAGATTGAGGGGGAGGGCGTCCGTTTTGGTCGTGTTAAGTTTGTAATAAGATGCTAGGCTATAGGCTTATAAGGTCGAGTGTATTAAGGGTAGAGTTGTAGAGGGGTTAGAAATGAAGAGGAGAACGTCGTCTGCAAATAGACTCAGTTTGTGGGAAGATGATTCAATCTGTAATGCCGGAATTTGAGGGTTATCTCGTATCGAGATTGCGAGGGGTTCGATTGAAAGGGCAAATATTAGGGGGGATAGGGGGCAACCCTGTCTAGTACCATTTGTAATACCGAAAGGTTCAGATAAAAAGCCACCATTGAACACTCGGGCCGAAGGAGAGCTGTAGAGCGCCAAAATAGAGGTTAGGATACGGTCTCTAAAACCAAATCGTCGTAAAGCTTCCTGCATGTATTTCCAGTTCAGTCTATCAAAGGCCTTCTCCGCGTCCAGGGACAGCAAGAGCAGGCCCTGGTCTCCAGCCAAGGAGTCTATTAAGTTAAATACTCTCCGAGTGTTGTCAGATGCCTGTCTACCCGGTACGAAGCCCGTTTGGTCTGGGTGTATCAAAAGTGGGAGGTAACTGTTAATTCGAGTCGCTATCATTTTGGCGTATAGTTTAATGTCGCAATTTAGTAATGCAATGGGGCGGTAGTTGTGGACAAAGGCGGGGTCCTTTCCGGGTTTTGGGATAGTGACAATACGAGCTTCTAACAGTTCAGAGGGGAGAGAGCCTTGGTCTGAAAATGTATTAAAGAGGGCCGTCATAGGAGAAGAGAGGACATCATGAAAGGTAGAATAGAAGTCAGCTACAAATCCGTCTGGGCCGGGGGCTTTGTTTCTAGGAGAGGATTTAATAGCTGCGGAGGTTTCCTCCGCTGTCCACGGAGCGTTGAGAGTAGATAGTTGTTCGTGAGTGAGTGTAGGGAAAGATAAATTATCCAGGAAAGAGGAAATAGAGAGGGGAGTGGGTTGAGGAGTAGACGAGTCGTTCTCTAGATTGTAAAGTTTAGCATAGTACTGAGCAAATTGGTTAGTTATGTCTTTGGGGTTTAAAATCTTTTGTTTGGTGGGGGAATGTATGCACTTGATCTTGTTCCTGGCTTGTTGTGCTCGTAATTTCCGGGCCAGCATTTTTCCAGCTTTATTGCCAAGTAGATAAAATTTGTGTCGTAGTTTATTTAGAGCCACTTGGGTGCGGGCGAGTAGTAGTTTTTGGAGTTGACCTCTAATGGAGGAAATTTCATTTTTAAGAGTTCTAGAGGGTTGGGCTAAATTTCGAGATTCGAGGGCTAGTAATTCCGATTCTAATTTTGCTTGCTTTAGTAGGGCCTGTTTTTTGAGAGTAGCACCGGCTTGAATGGCAGCTCCGCGGGTGACCGCTTTGAGGGCACACCAGTGGTTAATGGGGGATGTGTCTTGGGGGGAATTAGTGGCAAGATATAAGTCAATAGATTCAGAGATGATTTTTCTTGATACAGGGTTATTCAGCAGATATGGGTATAACCTCCAGTGATGAGGAGGGTTGGGAAGATCATGCAGATTCCATTTCCAGAGAACTGGGGCGTAATCAGACCAGGTGATTGGCAAAATATCTACGTCCCCAGTCCTCTGGAGAGACCATTTGTCGCAGAGGATCAGGTCTATTCTGGAGTAAGTGTTGTGGACCAGGGAGTGGAATGTGTAGCCTCTTCCCGAAGGGTTGGAGACTCTCCAGATATCATAGAGGTCAAATTCTGCGAGCATGTTGCGGAATGCTAAGGATGGGCCTGAGAGGGCGGAAGGAGTAGGTTGGGAGAGTTGGCGGGATTTGTCCTGTTTAGGGTCTAGGACTAGATTAAAGTCCCCCAGAATCACTAAGGAGCCCTTTGTTGAGTTGCGTATGGTGAGGAATAATTTACGTAGGAATGTGATTTGGTTAGAGTTAGGCGCATAGAGGGATACTAGTGTGACGGGTTTATCGTCTAGAAGGCCGGTAAGGATGAGGAATCTACCGCTCTTGTCTGAAAGTTGGGAATGTAGGGTGAAGGGGACATTCTTGTTGAATAGGATAGCAACTCCGTTTCTTTTAAACGGACCGTTAGCATAGTATCCCAAGGGGAAGTTATTGTTCTTAAAAAGGGGAGGGTTATTGGAGGAGAAGTGGGTTTCTTGTAATGCCACCACGTCCGCTCTCTGCTGGTGGAAGAATGATAGGGCCAGTCTGCGTTTGTTAGGCGAGTTCAGTCCTTTGACGTTGAGAGATATTAGGTTCAACATTGGGGACGTAAACAATGAATGATAGGAATGGGTCTATAGGGAATCAGTTTGGAGGTCATATATCTGGTACCAAGATACTGCAGTGATAGATGGTATGTGTAAAGTTTGGAGCTCAGGGGGGGGGGGGGTATGGGGGAACAACATGGGGGAAGTACAAATCTGGTAAATAGGAGGTAAAGACCAAAAAAAAAAGGTCCGGTATATTGGACCTGCATGACTACTGCAGGGAGTGGGTAAAAGGAATCGGGGGTTAGCAGTAGTACAGGAAGGAACGGAGGCGGGCCGGATAGTCTTGCACCGCCACTCTGAAACAACTGTATAACGGAAGAACTAACACACGTACATACATAATAATCCTCACTAATCAGCGGATAGAACACTAGGGGCCATAACAGGTATACAACAGGTATAAAGGAGTAAACAATACTTAGTCCCGTAGCGTAACCATCAATGAAACAATTAGTGAAAGAGTTAACCTGTTACTAGAAGATCAAAAAAGGAGACATGTAGACAGGCATATAATGGCATTAGAAAATGGAAAACCTAGATAGATAAGTTGCCTTCCCCTCCCTTGAGTGTGGGGGGGGAGGGTTACATTCTCCTAAAGCCGGAGAAACCGGTTAGTGGAATTTGAGGGGACCTGTCGTATCGGTCCAGAGCCTCAAGCGGTCGCCCAATCATGGCGGACAGCAGGGGCACGGGACGATGTAGACGGCTTCGGTATAGAAATGTCCCAGTCCAGTAATAATTTCACCCCCGCGTCAAGGGAGGAGATGATATAGGTCGATTCGTCGTGCGAGATTATTAGTTTGACCGGGAATCCCCATCGGTAGTGGATGTCGTGGGACCTTAGGGCAAGGGTGATAGGAGTGAAGGCCCGCCTCTTCGCAATGGTGGCAGCTGAGAAATCTTGAAAAATTTGGAGGCCTCCCAGGATGTCGGAGTTCTTGGATTCTCTGGCTGCCCTCATGATACGTTCCTTAATTGGGAAGAAATGTATCCGGAGGAGGGTGTCCTTAGGTAGGTCGGATGAGACGGTGCGTGGTCTAGGGAGTCTGTGGATGCGGTCGATCAAAAGTTCTGAAGCTGCCGCATTTGGGAGGAGTTTTTTGAATAGGGCTGTAGCGTAGGATTCCAGTTCCGAGTTGGATACTGAGTCTGGGATGCCTCTGATCTTGACGTTATTCCGCCGTGACCTGTCCTCCATATCTGCCAACTTGGCCTTGAATTGGTCCAGATCTTGTTGTTGGCGGTCGTGGGATGAGAGCAGGTCGTTGTGGGAGGCGACCAGTTCCTCCATCTTGCGTTCTATATGGTCTGTACGATCTCCCAGAGCCACCAGTTCAGTCTTGACCTCTCGAACAGCTGAAGTCAGGTCCTTAGAGAGTTCCGACTTAAAGGCGGATAGGATCTGACAGAGGGATCTCACCGTCAGAGGGGCGTCTGATTCACAATCTACCCCTGACCCCGAAAGGGCGGAGGACAGGACACTAGATCCCATGTGGTCTGGCACGGCTGGGGGAGATGAGGCGCTTTGTAGGGGAGAGACTTGAAGGGGTTTCTGAGGAGGGAAGGATAACTTGGGAGGGATTATATCCTTGGCTTTTTTTGGGGCCATTTTTCAGCCCAGAGACAAATGAAGGAGGTACGGGTGGGAGGGATACTAGGCTGGGACCGGTCGACAAGTGCTACTGAAACAGGAGAACTCAGTCACAAAAAGTCATGTACGTGTTGTTCAGGCAAACATGAGTGGCGGTGAGCGGCTTCGGGAGCGCTTACATTTCGGAGGGCTTGTAGATGACGGGTACTTAGGACCTATATCAATCGGTTGTAGATATAGAGTGGAGGCGGAGCGAGGTGCTTTGCTCCTAAAGCAATGGATCAGGATGTACCGCTGCAACGCAGGGGTGCGTGTGCGCTGAATTGGTGGCAAAGAATCCCCACTGGATAAAGCTGTGTGATCCAGGAGGTAAAAAAGGGGGGTGAGGGTAGTAGCTGGGTTTTCTACGTGGGTACAGCCGGTTGGCGGACTTCTGGCACAGATGGAGAGGATCTGGAGGACTTAAGGCTTGACCCGTCTGGTAGGGAGCGGGTGTTCATACAAGCCCCATGGACCCCAGGTGCCAGGGGAAGCGGTCAGGGGTAGGGAGCGGCAGCTGTGCGGCGGGCCGGTGATCACTTTAGTAGCCCAGGCCGTGGATACACAGAGGTCAGGGGGCTCCCTGACCCGGAGGGAGAGGATCAGAGCTCCAAAGGGGCAGGAGGTCGCCCGCTGCTTGGGTCCCGAATATCGGGGCACCCAGGTGGCTGTGGTGATGAGTAGAGAGAGGCAGGCTGGGGTGGAGCACGGCGGGGGCTGCCGCAGGCCGCGGCCTGCATGAACTCTCACCTGCCGTCAAGATGGCCGCCGGCGCCGGGACAGTCTGGAGGATCTCTGCAGGCGGTCTGTCCTTCCGCGTACCGCAGCGGCTTTTCCTCTCAGGTGAGGTGATCGGCGGGGGAGCAGCTGGCAGGGAGGGTCACAGGAAGCCACAGGTGGAAATATGGGACTCTCCGGGTGCTTTACGCGGCACGTCCCGCTCCCGGAGCTCGATGGCCGGCCGGCCCCAAACTCGAGGTCTCGGCTTGTGGTGTCGGAGTAGGCCTCGGGCGGCGGCTAGACGTAGCGGTCTCCGGGTGCAGGCACTTTTTGCTGGGCACTGTCCTCTGCTGTAGGCAGGTCAGGTAGGGAGAAACACGACCTGAAAACTCCAGGGAAATGGGTGATAGGGCTGTTTTAGCAGGAGCTCAAGCTGAGACACGTCTGCTCCATGCAACGACCAGGCCACGCCCCCAGAGTGCTTAGATTTTAAGCATTATCGCTCTGTGTGTACCCCCCACAGCGATAGCGATGCGCAGCCCCGTGCATCGCTGTCGCTGCTGCTAGATTGGCCTGCTGTGCAGGCCAATCTAGCAGGTCGCTCATTTCACCCGCTGGGTGAAATGAGCGCCCCCCCCCCCCGTCTCCCACCGCACGCTCAGCACACATCGCGCGGTGGGAGAGATGTGTGCTGAGCGGTTCGCTCAGCACACATCGGCCCGTGAATACGGGCCTTTACTCAGAATTACCCCTCCCTTTTAGCACCTGAGTGACATCACAATCTGATTGAGCAGCTTGCCAATAAATGTGTATTGTAGGGAATATAGATTGTAAGCTCCACTGGGTCAGGGACAGATGTGAATGGCCAAAATATTCTCTGTAAAGCACTGTGGAATATGTGTGTGCTATATAAATAACTGGTAATAAATAATAATAAATACAGGTTGAGTATCCCATGCTTGGGACCAGAAGTATTTTGGATATCGTATTTTTCCGTATTTTGGAATAATTGCATAACATAATGAGATATCATGGCGATGGGATCCAAATCTAGGCATAGAATGCATTTATGTTTAATATACACCTTATACAGGGTTCACTACGATATGCCGGCGGTCGGGCTGCCGGCGACCAGCATACCGGCGCCGGGAGCCCGACCGCCGGCTTACCGACAGTGTGGCGAGCGCAAATGAGCCCCTTGCGGCCTTGCTGCGCTCGCCACGCTACGGGCACGGTGGCGCGCCACACTATTTTATTCTCCCTCCAGGGGGGTCGTGGACCCCCACGAGGGAGAATAAGTGTCGGTATGCCGGCTGTCGGGATCCCGGCGCCGGTATACTGTGCGCCGGGATCCCGTCAGTCGGCATACTGAAGACCACCCCTTATACACACAGCCTGAAGGTCATTTTAGCCAATATTTTTAATAACTTTGTGCATTAAACAAAGTTTATGTACAAACATACTATTCATTTATGTTTTATATACACCTTATACAAACAGCCTAAAGGTCATTTAATACAATCTTTTTAATAACCTTGTCTATTAAACAAAGTTTGTGTACATTGAGCCATCAGAAAACAAAGATTTCACTATCTCACTCTGACTCAAAAAACTCCGTATTTCGGAATATTCCGTATTTTGGAATATTTGGATATGGGATACTCAACCTGTTTTTCTGAAATTCTGTAGAAAGAAATAGTGTGTAAAAGCATGCTCTGCCAGCTATGTTATTTCTGTGTATTTAAAGAACACTAAACTCAATGGGTCAATTAATCAGATTACAGTTTATGTTGTTTGCAAGCTGGTGTGGAAATATACATTCCAGAATGCAGGGCTGCCAAGAGGAAGCTTGGGCTTAGATGCATCTGTTCCTGTTTACTTACTAGGAAACTCTTAGGGGCTAATTCAGATCTGTTCGCTCGTTAGGGTTTTTTTTATTCAGTCCTGCGTTTGCATAGTTGCTGCCCACAGGGGAGTGTATTTTAGCTTTGCAAGTGTGTGAACGCATGTGTAGTAGAGCTGTACAATCAGATTTTGTGCAGTCTCTGAGTAGCCCGGGAGTTACTCAGCCGCTGCAAACACTTCAGCCTGTCCGGGACCGGAATTGACATCTGGAACCCTCCCTGCAAATGCTTGGACACGCCAGCGTTTTTCCAACCACTCCCAAAAACGGTCAGTTGCCACCCACAAACGCCTTCTTTCTGTCAATCTCCTTGCGAACGCCCTGTGCGAATGGATCCTTCGCACAAACCCATCGCTGAGCGGCGATCCGCTTTGTACCCGTGCGATGCACCTGCGCATTGAGGTGCATACGCATGCACAGTTTAGACCTGATCACCCGCTGTACGGAAACGCAGCCTAGTGATCAGGTCTGAATTAGGCCCTTAGTTCGCTAAGGCCGAGGTTCCCAAACTGTGTGCAGTGTCTCCCTGGGGTGCCTCGGGACACTTGCAGGGGTGCCCTGGGTTGGTGGTCCAGGACCAATTCAAATTATTCATGGTCAATATAATAGGCAAAACCAGTGCTGGTGGCTGTCATTCATAAAATATGTGGCCAAACAGAAGCAAATCTTGTCCCTCACCACACAACTGACCCTAAGGATGACATATAAACGCGATCTACTTAATGTAATATTTATTTCTAAATTTCTCAATAAGAAATTTTTAGCCTAGGGGTGCCGTGAAAAAAATTCTGATATTCTAGGGCGCCGTGATTCAAAAAAGTTTGGAAACCACTGTGCTAAGGGGCTTATTCCTTATTCAGCGCCATTGGCACCCTGCTAATTAAGTATCCTACTCGCTGGAGCGATGCAGTATTGCCCTGATTGTGGGACAGCTACTCCAAAAAGCAGCTGTCCACCAGCTCTACACTGCCACTTTTATTTACATAGATGGCAGTGTAAGTGCGTACGTGTGACCTGTGACAACTGACAACAGTAATAAAATACAACGTATACTTTTATAGCTGGGCTTGTTTGTTTTCAGTCTGATAAAACTTTATACCCATGCTAGACATCTACTGTGTGGAAACCATTATTTTAACCACAATTGCTGGCTCTTATATTGAAACAGAATTCAAAATAAACTCAGTACTATGACATTCATAAAGTAGCCCCAAATTAAGGCATAGACTCCCACAGAGGTGCCAATCAGAGCTAGGTAGGGACCAAAGATGGAACTGGTTAGAGATCCTGGTAAAAGAAAATCAATCACTCATAACATGTACGTAGATACACCTGTGCTTAAAGTTTTGGACAATTCAAAAGATGACCAGACGGATGCTGCCTCATTTGCATAGTTGGAGATTTATGTGGGGAAAAAAAACCCTACAGAATATTTGCCATGGACAAGTAAAGAGCACTGGCATTGAAGTCAACATGATTCTTGGTTTTTAGAAAACGCACCATCTGACCCATTTTCTCCTCTGCATATTCAATTATGCACTGATCATGAAGATGCACATGGAAGACAATCTCATGGAGTATATACACAATACACAATCAAATGTATGTCTGAATTATATGGCAGGGCAAGGTAACGGTCTGGCACATACAAGGTAGTTCCAACCAAGGATGCAAAAGCCACAACCCAAACCACATTCACAATTGGTGGTCTGTGCTTAGGATTTGCTGACTAGTGCCTATAATGTTACATGTGAGACCTGACCTCAGTTTCTGTTTTCTGCGATTAATGTCTATTATGCCAGTAATTAGACACCTTAATACCACTTTTATGTCTCTCATTTCCCTATTGTAGTTTTGCATTTTATTTTTTTTGTAATCTCTATTCTTGGTAAATAGGTAAAGTAAATAGCAAATTGGGATCTGCATTTTCAGAGTAAGAAAGGGGAGGTGGCTGTTAGACAGTTAAAATGTCGACAATCAACAGGTAAATGCCATAGGGTCGACAGGCAAAAGGTTAACAGGGTCAAAAGGTCGATACACATATGGTCAACACATTTTTTTAGGGGTTTTCTCATGGTTTTACAACTTTTGCTACATCCATGTCACAAACTATTACCTTTAGTAACTTTGTGATGAGCAAAGGGAGGCAAGCGAAACGAGCCCGGGAGGGGACGCATTTCAACACATTTGGGTGAAATGTATAAAAACATAAAATAACACCAAAAAATCAAACAAACAGTTGAATTTTTTGTGTAGAACTTTTTTCATGTCGACCTTTGACCCTGCCGACCCTATGGTGTCTACCTATTGAATATCGACCTTTTAACTGTCTAACAATCCACACCCATAATGGCAGATTTAATCAGCCTTGTGGTTCCATCAAAAATCTTATAGGCTAATACTAAGCTGTTTACAGAGATGCTTTAACAAATGTCCCATAGTGATTTCCTACTGTAGTAACCTGTTATGACAGCCTGAGCAGTGGTCCGACGGAACCTCACACCTAATACATACCTCGCAACATGACCCTCTCCAGGAGGGACACAATGCTCTGCTCCTGGACTTCCCTCTTAATCTATGATTGCCATCACCTGTGGTGAAACACCTTTCTTATCCATTAACCTGTTCAACACAGGTGACGGCAATCATAAATTAAGAGGGAAGTCCAGGAGCAGAGCATCGTGTCCCTCCTGGAGAGGATCATGTTGAGAGGTATGCTTAATTGAATCTGGTGCTGATTAAGATGTGGACACCATTCACACAGCTGCTGTGTCTTTGTAAATGAAGACGCAGCATTGGATCATCTGCATAAACAATGAACATCTGAGTAACTCAGGATGTTTGATAAAATCATACTTCCAAAGACAGTGAAGCTGGGTCCAAGGACACAGCCATGGACTTCGGCATGCCCATAAAATGGGGCCGACACTCCCTGTTTTCTGGAACGCCAGCATCATATCAATCATGCTGAGGCTTTTGGTGCACTGAGAGTGACATCGCAGAAATAGATTTGCACATGCACAGTGCATGTGCACTTGTGCAGATTTTACAACGTTGGAGATACATACATCCATGTATCAGCTCCTCTATCCTTAAAATTGTAACTGAAACTTTCACATATACTGTACTTTAAGAAAAGTGCACTACATAAGGAGGAAGTTTTATCAGCTACTGGGTCCTATTTATCACCATCCACATCCAAGGATGCAGACGTGGTGTGATAAAATCGCTCGAATCCACACTGCGATAATTGATTATCGCATGCAGGGACAGTGCTTGTGTCCCTGCAATGACAATCCGCACCATCATCTGGGTATTTTTTGTGAAAAATACCCCGATGTCCTGCCGCGCATGCGCCTTACAACTACCCCCCCGCGCGCAGCGGATTCCCCCTGCATGGTGAATATACTTACCAGTCAAGGAAGCTGGTGATCACAGCTCTTGCGGGCTGCCAGGCGCCAGATCCTGTGCGCTGCTGTGACCCACGGTGCTGTAAAGTGAGCTGCCGTTTTGCAGCTTCACATTACTGCACCGGGCATCACAGCGCAGCACATGGGGGACCCGGTGCCGAGGGGCAGAGAAAGCTGGGCAAAGGCTGCATATCGCAGTGCTGCCCTTTGATTTCTCCAGCCTGACCTGGCAAAATCACAGGGACCACTGCGGTGGTTTTTAAACATTTTTTTTTTTTTTTTTTTTAGTAAATTCGGCCATATTGCATTTCCTATTAAAAGTATGGGAACTGCGATGTTGATTACTAAAAAAATTACAGCTGAAGGGTTTGGAACAGTTTTTCATTAAAACTGCCCCAAAACCCTTTAATACACAGGTTCTCAAACTCGGTCCTCAGGACCCCACACAGTGCATGTTTTGCAGGTCTCCTCAGAGAATCGCAAGTGAATTAATTAGCCCCACCTGTGGACCTTTTAAAATGTGTCAGTGAGTAATTAATACACCTGTGCACCTGCTGGGTTACCTGCAAAACATGCGCTGTGTGGGGTCCTGAGGACCGAGTTTGAGAAACACTGCTTTAATACATTGGAGTGATACTAAAATAATGTGAAAAGGCTATGAAAACACTAATTTTGCACATTATTTTAGTAAAAATAATGTTACTAAATAGGCCTCAGTCCTCTAAGAACACAACCTATTAAGTCTTCAGGTGAATTGTTTGACAATGGGCCTAATTCAGAACTGATCGCTAGCAAGCGATTTTTGCACTGCTGCTATCAGATAGTCGCCGCCTACAGGGGGAGTGTATTTTAGCTGTGCAAGTGTGCGAACACATGTGTAGTAGAGCTGTACAAACAGATTTTGTGCAGTCTCTGCGTAGCCCAGGACTTACTCAGCCGCTGCGATCACATCAGCCTGTCCGGGACCGGAACTGACACCAGGGAATCCTCCCTGCAAACACATGGACACGCCTCCTCCCTGCAAACACATGGACACGCCTCCTCCCTGCAAACACATGGACACGCCTGCATTTTTCCAGACACTCCCTGAAAACGGTCAGTTGATACCCTCAAACGTCTTCTTCCTGTCAATCTCCTTGTGATCCATTGGCATTTCTATAATGGGTGCAGTGTGTGCGGTGCACACGGGCCCCTGAGTCCTGGGGAGGCCCACACCGCACACACTGCACCCATTTCTCCTATACTTACCTTTCCGGAGTTCATCGCTGACCATGTGTGGGCCCCCTCTTCTCCCGTAGCCGTTGCGCTGCTGCTAGCGCACTGACCACTAGAGACTCTGGCAAAGTGCCAGAGTCTACAGCGCATGCGCAGGACTCCGAAAAAATGGCACGGCGGGCATTTTTTGGAGTCCTGCGCATGCGCTGTAGACTCTGGCACTGTGCCAGAGTCTACAGCGCTCAGAGCACTAGCAGCTGAGCAACGGCTATGGGAGAGGAGGGGGCCCACACACGGAGTCTGCACACAGGTCCCCTCCTCTCTAGAGACGCCCCTGTTGTAATCGCCCGTGCAAACAGATCTGTTGCACAAACCCATCACTGAGTGGCGATTCGCTTTGTACCCGTGCGAAAACGCACAGCAGCGATCAGTTCTGAATTACCCCCAGTAACCTTACAGCCCATTGTTACAGACTAAATAATGTTTCCATTCACCCTTAGATAGTAATCTAAACACTGTTAATACCTAGTGGCCTATTTATCAAATCATATTTGCGTGATATGCCCCCCTTCCCATCCAAAAAAAAAGAAACCCAAACAAAAAAAAAGTTTTCTTATGTGAGTACCCACAAATATTATGGTTCCCTAAAAGTATGTACGAGGGACTGTAGCAGATATTGAGATATCTGCTGCAATCAAGGCCAGATTAAAGGAGTAGCAGCCATGTCGGGTCAATGAGAGGCGTAGGTCTTGCTCTGCCTCCCGCTTTGCAAAGTCCACATTGCATTGTAAAGCAGGGGGCAAGGCTACGATGTCGCGATTTGCGTTATTTCCCCGCCCACTTTTCAATTGTGAGCGTGGGTTAGCGACTGTGAGAGGGGGGAGAGATGGAGCTGCGGGAGTGGGTGAGTAAAATGCGGGAGACTTGCCTACCTTTCCTGGTGGCCGGGAGTGCCACCCAATTTTCGGGAGCCTCCCGGCCATTCTGGGAGAGTAGGTAAGTATGGCCTAGAGGCACCTGTTCCCGGACAGGGGCGTGCAGCGGCTGTTCTACATACAGAGCATACTTGCCTACCTGACCCTCTCCATGAGGGAGAAAATGCTCTGTTCCTGGACTTTCCTGGTAATGTATGATTGCCATCACCTGTGGTGAGCTAGTTAATTGATAAGAAAGGTGTTTCACCACAGGTGATGGCAATCATACATTACCAGGAAAGTCCAGGAACAGAACATTTTCTCCCTCATGGAGAGAGTCAGGTAGGCAAGTATGATACAGAATGCTGCAGTGCATACAGCTTGCCTGAGCACAGATCCCGGTAATGGCGACACAGTGGTGGGCTGGGCTGTGAGGGCAGGATTAACGCTCCCAGATCCCCAGCAGCTCAGCAGCTCTGTGCTATAACAAATCAGAGCAGCCGGGCATCTCCACATTCCCGAGCTTCTCCCACACACATGCATAGTGACATCTGCACGCAGAGCCGGCCATAGGTATAGGCAAACTAGGCAATTGCCTAGGGCATTTGATATGCACAGGGGCATCAGCAGCTTCTGCTGATTAAAATGATATGCAGCATGCCTATATTCTGTATGTACCATTTCATATGCAGATACAGCCACAGTCAGACACAGTATATAGTCATGCTGCATATCATTTTAATCAGCAGAAGGTGCTTGTGCATCCTAGCCACATAGCAATGCAAATAAGAAGCATTTTCATAAAAAAGGTGCCCGACGTTAGCATTGAGGCAAGATTAATGAGTACACATCTGTATCCAAGCAGAGGCAGAGGTCACAGTGTTAGTGGAAGTGTGAGTGCTGTGTGCATGTGAGTGGGTTGGTTGTGCAGTAGTGTTCGGAATATGCGTAAGGAGTATTATGTGTGTCATGTAAAAATGCATTAATAATGTGCAACATATTTGTAAGGGGCACTATGTGTGTCATTATGTGTATAAGGGCATTAAAAATGTGCGGCATATGTGTAATAGGGTAGTACTGCATGTGTATCATTATGTGTATAGGGGCACTAATAATGTGCAGCAAATGTGTAGGGGGCACTATGTGTGTCATTATGCGTATAAGGGCATTAATAATGTGCGGCATATGTGTAAGGGACATTATGTGTAAAAAGGCATTAATAAAGGTGGTCATAATGTGTAAGGCGCATTATGTTTATAAGGACATTAAAAATATGTCTAATATGTGTAAGGGGCATTACTGTGTGGAATTATGTGTATAAATGCATTACTAATGTGTGCCATTATGTGTATAAGGTGCTCTACTATGTGGCGTTGCGTATAGAAAGGGCACTACTGTGTCATCTAATGTGAATAAAGAGCAATAGGGTCTGGTTTAATGTGAATAAGGAGCAATTCAGTGTGATGTAATGTGAATAAGGGGCTCTACTGTGAGGAGTAACATTTAAGGTAAAGTGGTACTACTGTGGGATGTAATATGAATTATGGACACTATCGCATGATCAAATGTGAATAAAGTTGCAGTACTGTGTGGCGTAATTGGAATTGGGGTTACTATTGTGTGGCCATGTCCCTTGCCAGCAAAAACACACCCCTTTTTGGGCTGTGCGCCAAATGTGCGAACTGTTCCTATTTAAAATATAGGGGTTACAAACACCAAAATAAGGACTGCTATGGGTGAGGGGTGATGGTGCTGGGAAAGAGGTGCAAGTTCAGAGGCGGAACCAGTGGTTGTGCTAGGGGGCACCAGCCAAAATCTTGCCTAGGGCATCATATTGGTTAGGGCCGGCTCTGTCTGCACGCCACTGTAGGGTATCCGGGCAAGCCAGAAAAGCCAACCTCAGAGACCAAACCAATTGAAACCTGTACTTTTGCTTAGGCTGCCGCAGGGGTGCTGTGAGGTGATTATTGATGGGGTGGGGGGCTGTGAGAGATGGACAGTAAAGGGGGCAAGTGTGAGAGGAGAACACAGAAGGGGAGGCGAGTGTTGGGAGATGTGGACACTGAAGGGGAAACTGTAAAAAGAGGACACTGAAGGGTGGGCCGACTGCCTGGCAAACATGAGAACAGGAAGATAATGGTGGCCTTTATTTGGCATTTACAATTAAAAATGAAATCAAAATTAAACTTTTGGGAGCCGGGGGATATATGGGGGAAGGGGGAGCACAATTGAGCAAATTAACGGGGGTGGTACCATATGACATAGAGGGGGCACTGTGGGGCAGGGTATCAAATTTATTGGTGGGGGAGCCCACAACTTTGTTGCCCTGGGACCCCTACAAGCCTTAATCTGGCCCTGGCTGCAATCCCCCATTTTCTTTTGCAAGAGCAACCCCCTTAGGTTTTTATGGGGGCTGCTTCAATGTCAAATTTACATTTGGTACTGTAGATTTTGGGCTATTTACTACAGATTATTTCGGGAGGGGGATCCGTATGGTCCTTCCCCGGTGACATCGGCTTGCACTTGTGCGGTAGCGGCGCGTGGGCAGAAGCAGAAAGAAAAGTAATTGCATATGCGATCACTACTTCTTACTGATCACCGGGATGAGCTCCTTTCATATCCCCTGTGCCAGCAACTCAGGAATGATACATTACTGCCAATAGAGATTCTGTATTGCTGCAAATTGCAGCGATAAAGAATCTTTCATATGGCTGTAAAAATGAATAAATATGCTCCCTAGTGTCTAATTACACCAGGGATGGACATCGAATCTTTCTATGCGATGGTAACTGACTGTTGCCAGATAGGTAACTGTTCACATAAAATCAAATTTAGGAATATTGAGATTAAAGAAATATTGTCTTAATGAAAATATCATTAATGGTAAAAGGTGATTTCAACCACAGTGAATAGTATAGTGTAAGTGTATATATTTTATCATAAGGAATAGATATGAAATATCTCCTATATAATAGCCCAGATCTGTGACTCTGTGCCTGTGTGTATAATGCTGGGCGGAGTCAAAACGCTGGGCGGAGTCACAGTCATAGAGTCACAACACACAGCCCCATATACAGTCCCATGTATCTACCCGGTGCCGCCAGGAGGGACCGTCCCGATCCTCCCTGTGTCCCCTCTGCAAAACTTTGTTGCTTGAAGCGGGCGGCAGCCTGTAAGAAATATAGCAGAATGGTGATGGCGGCACGGTGTAACAGGGACAGCAGGTCCGGCGCCGGTGATATCACATCATTCCCGTCGTTCCCGAGTCCCGACCGTGAACGGTACCTACAGCACAATTCCTCCTTCCCCATGTACTGGCAGCAGCGCATTCTAGCCACCCTCCCCTATCTGCAGTCCCCTCCGAAACCGCCCTTTCCCCACCCAAAGCACTCCCGCAATCACGCCTCCCCCACCCACAGCACCCCCAGACCCCCCCTACCATCCACGTCTCCTCCGCACCCGCCACTCCAACCACTGCACCTACTAGATGATTCATCGTGCCCTGCGTGCGCTGTTCACGCCGTTGCAAGGGGCTGCGGCCCCTTAACCATCGCACACCCTTTGTCCGTGCAATATTTAACCACTCACAAAATTAAGTTTGGAGCTAATACTCCATATAATAAAAATATTGCATGCCCAGGATTAAGGTGGCGTAGCCCCTTGTGACAGTGTGAAGAGTGCCCGTAGGGCGCGATGAGCCACCTAGTAGATATGTATATATATATTTCTCTGAGAACTGCACACATCACTTGTAAATATATATAGGGTGCTCAATCCAATGTAATTTCATAGATAGCTCTTCATCCTGACATGCAACAATGCTCAGTAAGTAGAAGGGATCGGCACAACCAGTAAATTCATAAAAGTCAACAATTTATTCCACTATAGTAAAGTGCTTCCAATAGTGCTCAAGCCAACAGATACATTACATGCCCAAAGTACTGTAGCAGCATGTATAAGCATGTTACTGCTTAGGGAGACGTTCCCCCAGTACCCCTGGGTTGAGCACTATTGGAAGCACTTTAATATGGTGGAATAAATTGTTGACTTTTATGAATTTACTGGTTCTGCCGATCCCTTCTACTTACTGAGCATTGCTGCATGTGAGGATGAAGAGCTATCTATCTATGTATCTATCTGTCTATCTAAATATATATATAGATATTGTGTTTTACTACAAGACTATGGGCATAGGCCCTCATTCCGAGTTGTTCGCTCGCAAGGCGATTTTAGCAGAGTTACACACGCTAAGCCGCCGCCTACTGGGAGTGAATCTTAGATTCTTAAAATTGCGAACGATGTATTCGCAATATTGCGATTACAAACTACTTAGCAGTTTCAGAGTAGCTTCAGACTTACTCGGCATCTGGGATCAGTTCAGTGCTTGTCGTTCCTGGTTTGACGTCACAAACACACCCAGCGTTCGCCCAGACACTCCTCCGTTTCTCCAGCCACTCCCGCGTTTTTTCCGGAAACGGTAGCGTTTTTATCCACACGCCCATAAAACGCCGTGTTTCCGCCCAGTAACACCCATTTCCTGTCAATCACACTACGATCGCCTGAGCGAAGAAAAAGACATGAGTAAAAATACTATCTTCATAGCAAATTTACTTGGCGCAGTCGCAGTGCGAACATTGCGCATGCGTACTAAGCAGAAAAACGCTGCGATGCGAAGAAAATTACCGAGCGAACGACTCGGAATGAGGGCCCTAATTCAGACCTGATCACTAGCAAGCTATTTTTGCACTGCTGCGATCAGATAGTCGCCGCCCACTGGGGAGTGTATTTTAGCTGTGCAAGTGTGCAAACGCATGTGTAGTAGAGCTGTACAAACAGATTTTGTGCAGTCTCTGCGCAGCCCAGGACTTACTCAGCCACTGCGATCACATCAGCCTGTCCGGAACCGGAATTGACGTCAGGAACCCTACCTGCAAACGCTTGCTCCCACACAGCACACACAAACGGCAGTCACTGTAAGGGTGCAGGGCGCAGGGGGGGGGGGGCGCCCTGGGCAGCAATAAAACCTCTTTTTCTGGCAAAAGTAGATATATACAGCTAGGCACTGTATATATACAGAGCCCCCGCCAGTTTTTTATATATTTTAGCGTCACAGAAGGCCGCCGCTGAGGGGGCGGGGCTTCTTCCTCAGCAATCACCAGCGCCATTTTCTCCACAGCACAGCGCTGAGAGGAAGCTCCCCGGACTCTCCCCTGCTTATCCACAGTGAAAGAGGGTTTTAAAGAAGGAATGGGGCACATAATTTGGCGCAAAAATAAAGATTACAGCGCTATCTGGGTAAACATATTGTGTGTGTCTTTTCCTGGGTCATATAGCGCTGGGTGTGTGCTGGCATACTCTCTCTCTGCCTCTCCAAAGGACCTTGTGGGGGAACGGTCTTCAGATAAGAGGATTCCCTGAGTGTGTGGTGTGTCGGTACACGTGTGTCGACATGTCTGAGGTAGAAGGCTTTCCTAGGGAGGAGGAGCAAATGAATGTGGTGTCTCCGTCGACAACGCCGACACCTGACTGGATGGATATGTGGAATGTTTTAAGTGCTAATGTAAATTTATTGCACAAAAGATTGGAACAGCCAGGGAGTCAACCCATGTCTGTCCCTATGTCGCAGGAACCTTCGGGGTCTCAAAAGCGCCCACTATCCCAAATAGTAGACATAGATACCGACACAGATTCTGACTCCAGTGTCGACTATGATGATGCAAAGTTACAGCCAAAATTGGCTAAATTTATTCGATATATGATTATTGCAATAAAAGATGTTTTGCATATCACAGAGGAACCCCCTGTCCCTGACACGAGGGTACGAATGTATAAGGGAAAGAAACCTGAGGTAACCTTTCCTCCCTCACATGAGCTGAACGATTTATGTGAAAAAGCTTGGGAATCTCCAGACAAAAAACTGCAGATTCCCAAAAGGATTCTTATGGCGTATCCTTTCCCGCCAGCGGACAGGATACGGTGGGGGGTTCACTACGGCTGGCCGGCGGTCGGGCTCCCGGCGACCAGCATCCCGGCGCCGGGAGCCCGACCGCCGGCTTACCGACAGCGTGGCGAGCGCAAATGAGCCCCTTGCGGGCTCGCTGCCCTCGCCACGCTACAGGCACGGTGGCACGCTACGCGCGCAACACTATTTTATTCTCCCTCTATGGGGGTCGTGGACCCCCACGAGGGAAAATAAGTGTCGGTATGCCGGCTGTCGGGCTCCCGGCGCCGGTATACTGAGCGCCGGGAGCCCGACAGCCGGCATACAGAAGACCACCCACGGTGGGAATCCTCCCCTAGGGTGGACAAAGCGTTGACACGCTTATCCAAGAAGGTAGCGCTGCCAACCCAAGATACGGCTACCCTCAGGGATCCTGCTGATCGCAAGCAGGAGATTACCTTGAAGTCCATTTACACATTCGGGTACCTTACTCAGACCGGCTATTGCGTCGGCTTGGTTGTGTAGCGCTGTAGCAGCATGGACAGATACCTTATCAGCGGAAATTGAAACCCTGGATAAGGATACCATCTTATTGACCCTAGGACATATAAAAGATGCTGTCTTATATATGAGAGATACTCAAAGAGACATTGCTTTTCTGGGTTCTAGAGTCAACGCTATGTCGATTTCTGCTAGACGAGTCCTATGGACCCGGCAATGGACAGGTGATGCCGACTCAAAAAGGCATATGGAGGTTTTACCTTACAAGGGTGAGGAATTGTTTGGAGAAGGTCTCTCGGACCTGGTCTCCACGGCTACAGCTGGTAAATCCAATGTTTTGCCTTATATTCCCTCACAGCCTAAGAAAGCGCCACATTATCAAATGCAGTCGTTTCGGTCACAGAGAAAAAAGAAAGTACGAGGCGGGTCCTTTCTTGCCAGAGGTAAGGGCAGAGGAAAGAAGCTGCACAACACAGCTAGATCCCAGGAACAGAAGTCCTCCCCGGCCTCTACAAAATCCACCGCATGACGCTGGGGCTCCACTACGGGAGTCCGCCCCAGTGGGGGCACGTCTTCGACTTTTCAGCCACATCTGGGTTCACTCACAGGTGGATCCCTGGGCAATAGAAATTGTTTCTCAGGGTTACAAGCTGGAATTCGAAGAGGTGCCTCCGCGCCGGTTTTTCAAATCGGCCCTGCCGGCTTCTCCCCCAGAAAGGGAGTTAGTGTTAAATGCAATTCACAAATTGTATCTTCAACAGGTGGTGGTCAAGGTTCTCCTACTTCAACAAGGGAGGGGATATTACTCAACCCTGTTTGTAGTCCCGAAACCGGACGGTTCGGTCAGACCCATTTTAAATTTAAAATCCCTGAACCTATACTTGAAAAGGTTCAAGTTCAAGATGGAATCGCTCAGATCGGTCATCGCCAGCCTGGAAGGGGGGTATTTTATGGTATCCATGGACATAAAGGATGCATACCTTCATGTTCCCATATATCCACCTCATCAGGCGTACCTGAGATTTGCGGTACAGGATTGTCATTACCAATTTAAGATGTTGCCGTTTGGGCTTTCAACGGCCCAGAGGATTTTCACCAAGGTAATGGCGGAAATGATGGTGCTCCTGCGCAAGCAGGGTGTCACAATTATCCCGTACTTGGATGATCTCCTCATAAAGGCGAGATCAAGAGAGCAGTTGCTGAGCAGCGTGTCACTTTCACTGAAAGTGTTACAGCAACACAGCTGGATTCTCAATATCCCGAAGTCGCAGCTGGTTCCTACGACTCGTCTGACCTTCTTGGGCATGATTCTGGATACGGACCAGAAAAGGGTTTATCTTCCGATAGAAAAGGCTCAGGAACTCATGACCCTGGTCAGGAACCTATTGAAGCCAAAAAAGGTGTCAGTGCATCACTGCACTCGTGTACTGGGAAAGATGGTGGCATCGTACGAGGCCATTCCCTTCGGCAGGTTCCATGCGGAGACCTTCCAATGGGACCTACTGGACAAGTGGTCCGTGTCACATCTACAAATTCATCAGTTGATCGCCCTGTCCCCCAGGGCCAGGGTATCTCTCCTGTGGTGGCTACAGAGTGCTCATCTTCTAGAGGGCCGCAGGTTCGGCATTCAGGACTGGGTTCTGGTGACCACGGACGTGAGCCTCCGAGGTTGGGGAGCAGTCACACAGGGAAGAAACTTCCAAGGGCTTTGGACAAGTCAAGAGGCTTGTCTTCACATCAACGTCCTGGAGCTGAGGGCCATATACAACGCCCTTCGTCAAGCGGAGACCTTACTTCGCGACCTACCAGTTCTGATTCAGTCAGACAACATCACCACGGTGGCTCATGTAAACCACCAAGGCGGCACAAGGAGCAGAGTGGCGATGGCGGAAGCCGCCAGGATTCTGCGCTGGGCGGAAAATCATGTAAGCGCACTTTCAGCAGTGTTCATTCCGGGAGTGGACAACTGGGAAGCAGACTTCCTCAGCAGGCACGACCTGCATCCAGGAGAGTGGGGACTTCATAAGGAAGTCTTTGCACAGATTGCAAGTCAGTGGGGACTGCCCCAGATAGACATGATGGCGTCCCGCCTCAACAAAAAGAGGAGTACAAACAATTCTCATTGTTCCAGATTGGCCGCGAAGGGCCTGGTATCCGGATATGCAGGAGATGCTCACAGAAGATCCGTGGCCTCTTCCTCTAAGGCAGGACCTGTTGCAACAGGGGCCCTGTTTGTTCCAAGACTTACCGCGGCTGCGTTTGACGGCATGGCGGTTGAACGCCAGATCCTAGCGGAAAAGGGCATTCCGGATGAGGTCATTCCTACTCTGATAAAGGCTAGGAAGGACGTGACAGCTAAACATTATCACCGTATATGGCGAAAGTATGTTTCTTGGTGTGAGGCCAGGAATGCTCCTACGGAAGAATTCCATCTGGGCAATTTCCTTCACTTCCTACAAACTGGAGTGAATTTGGGCCTAAGATTAGGCTCCATTAAGGTTCAGATTTCGGCCTTATCCATTTTCTTTCAGAAAGAATTAGCTTCTCTTCCAGAAGTACAGACTTTTGTGAAGGGAGCAGAGGCAGAACTCTGGGAGGCAACGGAGTCATCTGCCGCCGGGCTCCTGCTCTGAGGGGGGGCACCTCTCCTCCCATTCTGTGACACCATTGAATTAAGTTAATTGATAGCTGACGCTGTCTTTTCAGTGGCCGACTTCCTCACTGGTCCCTGCACCTTACAAATCACACCCTCTTTATTATACACATTTTACAAGTGTCGCACCCAGGATTAGAAACCACGACCTATTACACTGGAAGCGGACACCTTACTGATGAAGCTGTTTGCTCTTGGATAGGAAATATGAGAATTTTAACTATATGAAGTCACTTCTCTGACAATTACATGTAACTTCATATAGTTAGCATTATCATGCTTCCTCTACAGGAGCAAATAGCTCCATCAGTAAAGTGTCTGCTGTTAGTGTAACAGGTCATGGGTTCTAATCCTGGGTATGACTGCTAAGAACTGTGTGATTTAAAATAAGAGACAATTAAATGTATAAATAAAGTATATACATTTTTTCAGAACACCACACACGCACGCACGCACGCACGCACGCACGCACACACTTATCTTGATATAGGAAATAGGGGGGCACCAATATTTATCTTGCCTCCATGCAACTGGGACGAACTTACGCCACTGGAAGGGAGTGCTGCATATTCAGCCTCCCTTTGTACCACCAGTGGCGCCTTGGGACCTGAATGTGGTGTTGAGTTTCCTTAAGTCGCACTGGTTTGAACCACTTAAAACGGTGGAGTTAAAATATCTCACTTGGAAGGTGGTCATGTTGTTAGCCTTGGCTTCGGCTAGGCGAGTGTCGGAATTGGCGGCTTTGTCTCATAAAAGCCCCTATCTGGTTTTCCATATGGATAGAGCGGAATTGCGGACCTATCCTCAATTTTTGCCTAAGGTGGTGTCATCTTTTCATATGAACCAACCTATTGTGGTGCCTGCGGCTACGCAAGACTTGGAGGATTCTGAGTCCCTTGATGTGGTCAGGGCTTTGAAAATTTACGTGGCCAGAACGGCTAGAGTCAGAAAAACAGAAGCACTGTTTGTCCTGTATGCAGCCAACAAGTTGGCGCTCCTGCTTCAAAGCAGACTATTGCTCGCTGGATCTGTAACACGATTCAGCAGGCTCATTCTACGGCTGGATTGCCGTTACCAAAATCGGTCAAGGCCCATTCCACTAGGAAAGTGGGCTCTTCTTGGGCGGCTGCCCGAGGGGTCTCGGCACTACAGCTGTGCCGAGCTGCTACTTGGTCGGGTTCAAACACCTTTGCAAAATTCCATAAGTTTGATACTCTGGCTGAGGAGGACCTCCTGTTTGCTCAATCGGTCATCCGCACTCTCCCGCCCGTTTGGGAGCTTTGGTATAATCCCCATGGTCCTTACGGAGTCCCCAGTATCCTCTAGGACGTAAGAGAAAATAAGATTTTAAACCTACCGGTAAATCTTTTTCTCGTAGTCCGTAGAGGATGATGGGCGCCCGTCCCAAGTGCGGACTACTTCTGCAAGACTTTTATATAGTTTTGCTTACTAAAGGGTTATGTTATAGTTTAATCGGTCTCGGGCTGATGCTATGTTGTTTTTCATACTGTTAACTGGTTAGTATATCACAAGTTATACGGTGTGAATGGTGTGGGCTGGTATGAATCTTGCCCTTGGATTAACAAAAATCCTTTCCTCTTACTGTCCGTCTCCTCTGGGCACAGTTTCTCTAACTGAGGTCTGGAGGAGGGGCATAGAGGGAGGAGCTAGTGCACACCCATACCTAAAGTTCTTTCTTAAAGTGCCCATGTCTCCTGCGGAGCCCGTCTATCCCCATGGTCCTTACGGAGTCCCCAGCATCCTCTACGGACTACGAGAAAAAGATTTAGGTTTAAAATCTTATTTTTACAAAGGGACAGCGCGCACCTTTCGTGTGTGTCGAAGAAAAGGGTGTGGTCTCACACAGAAGGGGCGTGGCCACGTAATAATACCCCCATTTCACCACACAGTAGCACATTCTTAATCACATTGCGCCCCTGCACCCTTTATATATTTAACTTGTGACCCTTCCCCCTCCTTTAAATATTTAACTTGTGACCCTTTCCCCTCCTTTAAATATTTAACTTGTGTCCCCCGTTCTTTCTTACATAATTCAAGTCAGAAAGTGCAGAAGGCACAATTAACACACACACTATAGGAGACACACACAACTGACACACACACAGGAGGGGAGATGGTCATGCACACAAGTGTTGGGTACATGGACACGCTGCAGGGGGCACACATTCACACAGGAGGGGGGGCACAGTCACGCAGGAGTGGGGGGGACACAGTCACGCAGGAATGGGTGACAGTCACACAGGAGGGGGGCCATAGTCACACAGGAATGGGGGACACAGTGTCACACAGGAGTGGGGGACACAGTCACATAGGATGGGGGCCATAGTAACACAGGAGGGGGACACAGTGTCACACAAGAATGGGGGACACAGTGTCACACAGGAGTGGGGAACACACAGTCACGCAGGAGGGGGATGGACACAGTCACACAGGAGGGGGGGACACACAGTCACACAGGAGGGGGGACACACAGTCACACTTGGGTAGGGACAGTAGTACACATGGGCCCTCATTCCGAGTTGTTCGCTCGCTAGCAGATTTTAGCAGCATTGCACACGCTAGGCCGCCGCTAGGCCGCCGCCCTCTTAGCTTAGCAGAATTGCGAACGAAAGATTAGCAGAAATGCGAATAGAAAATTCCTAGCAGTTTCTGAGTAGCTCGAGACCTACTCACAGATTGCGATCAGCTCAGCCCATTTCGTTCCTGGTTTGACGTCACAAACACGCCCTGCATTCGGCCAGCCACTCCCCTGTTTTTCCAGACACTCCCGCATTTTATCGTGGCACGCCTGCGTTTTTCCGCACACTCCGAGAAAACGGTCAATTTCTGCCCAGAAACACCCACTTCCTGTCAATCACACTCCGATCACTTCAACAATGGAAATTCTTCGGTCGGACGTGAGTAAATCTACTAAGTTCTGTGCTAAAATACTTAGCGCATGTGCACTGCGTACCATGCGCATGCGCATTTTCGCCTTAATCGCTCCGTTGCGAAAATCGGCAATGAGCGAACAACTCGGAATGACCCCCATTGTTAGGGCAGATGGACACACACACACACACACACACACACACACACACACACACACACACACACACACACACACACACACACCTGGTAATAAAGGGGGAAAACAAATGCAGAGACAGACAGTAGGTGACTGCTACAGATACATATGGGGGGGGGGGGGGCAGTGAGAAGCAGTCACAGAGAAGAATGTATGGGTAGAGTCAGGTGTAGGCAGAGGGAGGTGCAGTGCAGGTGGGACATGTGTGTCTGGGGCAGATGTGGAGATCTGTCACTTACTAGGATCCTCAGATGCTGCTGGTCACATCTCCTGTACTGGTGCAGTGACAGTCCCTGTCAGAGGCAGAGCAGCATGCATCGTGCAGGGCAAGGAGTCAGTCACATGCACTTCTGCATGTGTTATCCAGAACAGCCAATGGGAGAGAGCAGGGGCGGAGTCACTTGCCGGACAGCTGAAGTGAAGCCTCTGCTTAAGCCTACAGGACACGGCAGCAGGTAACCTCTACCTCCTTACCCACTACCCACCAGCAACCCGCGTCTCCCCCCACCATCAAACTGCAACCCCCCTTCCCATCAAAGCAGCTGCAGTGGTGATCCTGGGCTGAACTTTACCAACATACACAGCCTGGTGGTCCAGTGTGGCTACGCCCCTTTGTCTGTGTGATCCCCCCGTGTAGCTCCGCCGCCTTTTCAGCGATTACTGTCACTGGAGGAGGGGGGTAGGGGGAGGCTTCAAGTAGCGGGCGCTGATGCCTGTCATACAGTGACAGGCACAGCATAGCAGCCGGCAGCAGAGGGGACAGGGCGGCGCAGCAGCAGGGATGCAAAGCAGGGAGAGCGCCTCTCCAGCCAGGCGCCTACCTGCTTTGCATCCCTTTGCTGAGTGGGTAGCGCCGGCCCTGCTAGGGATCATAAATTAGCTACTATGAAAAGAGATCACATCCATTGATAAAACATGGTCTAAACCACTCCAGGCAAACTTGGATGAAAAGTAGTGATGTGCACAGGAAATTTTTCGCGTTTTGTGTTTAGGTTTTGGGTTCGGTTCCGCGGCCGTGTTTTGGATTCGGACGCGTTTTGGCAAAACCTCACCGAAATTTTTTTGTCGGATTCGGGTGTGTTTTGGATTCGGCTGTTTTTTTCAAAAAAACCTAAAAAACAGCTTAAATCATAGAATTTGGGGGTCATTTTGATCCCATAGTATTATTAACCTCAATAACCATAATTTCCACTCATTTCCAGTCTATTCTGAACACCTCACACCTCACAATATTATTTTTAGTCCTAAAATTTGCACCGAGGTCGCTGGATGGCTAAGCTAAGCGACACAAGTGGCCGACACAAACACCTGGCCCATCTAGGAGTGGCACTGCAGTGTCAGGCAGGATGGCCCTTCCAAAAAATTGTCCCCAAACAGCACATGATGCAAAGAAAAAAAGAGGCGCACCAAGGTGGCTGTGTGACTAAGCTAAGCGACACAAGTGGCCGACACAAACACCTGGCCCATCTAGGAGTGGCACTGCATTGTCAATCAAGACAGGATGGCACTTCCCAAAAATTGTCCCCAAACAGCACATGATGCAAAGAAAAAAAGAGGCGAACCAAGGTGGCTGTGTGACTAAGCTAAGCGACACAAGTGGCCGACACAAACACCTGGCCCATCTAGGAGTGGCACTGCAGTGTCAATCAAGACAGGATGGCACTTCCCAAAAATTGTCCCCAAACAGCACATGATGCAAAGAAAAAAAGAGGCGAACCAAGGTGGCTGTGTGACTAAGCTAAGCGACACAAGTGGCCGACACAAACACCTGGCCCATCTAGGAGTGGCACTGCAGTGTCAATCAAGACAGGATGGCACTTCCAAAAAATTGTCCCCATACACCACATGATGCAAAGAAAAAAAGAGGCGCACCAAGGTGGCTGTGTGACTAAGCTAAGCGACACAAGTGGCCGACACAAACACCTGGCCCATCTAGGAGTGGCACTGCAGTGTCAGGCAGGATGGCCCTTCAAAAAAATTGTCCCCAAACAGCACATGATGCAAAGAAAAATGAAAGAAAAAAGAGGTGCAAGATGGAATTGTCCTTGGGCCCTCCCACCCACCCTTATGTTGTATAAACAGGACATGCACACTTTAACGAACCCATCATTTCAGCGACAGGGTCTGCCACACGACTGTGACTGAAATGACTGGTTGGTTTGTGCCCCCACCAAAAAAGAAGCAATCAATCTCTCCTTGCACAAACTGGCTCTACAGAGGCAAGATGTCCACCTCATCATCATCCTCCGATTCCTCACCCCTTTCACTGTGTACATCCCCCTCCTCACAGATTATTAATTCGTCCCCACTGGAATCCACCATCTCAGGTCCCCGTGTACTTTCTGGAGGCAATTGCTGCAGGTGAATGTCTCGACGGAGGAATTGATTATAATTAATTTTGATGAACATCATCTTCTCCACATTTTCTGGAAGTAACCTCGTATGCCGATTGCTGACAAGCTGAGCGGCTGCACTAAACACTCTTTCGGAGTACACACTGGAGGGAGGGCAACTTAGGTAGAGTAAAGCCAGTTTGTGCAAGGGCCTCCAAATTGCCTCTTTTTCCTGCCAGTATACGTACGGACTGTCTGACGTGCCTACTTGGATGCGGTCACTCATATAATCCTCCACCATTCTTTCCATGGTGAGAGAATCATATGCAGTGACAGTAGACGACATGTCAGTAATCATTGGCAGGTCCTTCAGTCCGGACCAGATGTCAGCACTCGCTCCAGACTGCCCTGCATCACCGCCAGCGGGTGGGCAAGGAATTCTTAGCCTTTTCCTCGCACCCCCAGTTGCGGGAGAATGTGAAGGAGGAGATGTTGACGGGTCACGTTCCGCTTGACTTGACAATTTTCTCACCAGCAGGTCTTTGAACCTCTGCAGACTTGTGTCTGCCGGAAAGAGAGATACAACGTAGGTTTTAAATCTAGGATCGAGCACGGTGGCCAAAATGTAGTGCTCTGATTTCAACAGATTGACCACCCGTGAATCCTGGTTAAGCGAATTAAGGGCTCCATCCACAAGTCCCACATGCCTAGCGGAATCGCTCTGTTTTAGCTCCTCCTTCAATGTCTCCAGCTTCTTCTGCAAAAGCCTGATGAGGGGAATGACCTGACTCAGGCTGGCAGTGTCTGAACTGACTTCACGTGTGACAAGTTCAAAGGGTTGCAGAACCTTGCACAACGTTGAAATCATTCTCCACTGCGCTTGAGTCAGGTACATTCCCCCTCCTCTGCCTATATCGTGGGCAGATGTATAGGCTTGAATGGCCTTTTGCTGCTCCTCCATCCTCTGAAGCATATAGAGGGTTGAATTCCACCTCGTTACCACCTCTTGCTTCAGATGATGGCAGGGCAGGTTCAGGAATGTTTGGTGGTGCTCCAGTCTTCTGTACGCGGTGCCTAAATGCCGAAAGTGGCCCGAAATTCTTCGGGCCACCGACAGCATCTCTTGCACGCCTTTGTCGTTTTTTAAATAATTCTGCACCACCAAATTCAATGTATGTGCAAAACATGGGACGTGCTGGAATTTGCCCAGATGTAATGCACGCACAATATTGCTGGCGTTGTCCGATGTCACAAATCCCCAGGAGAGTCCAATTGGGGTAAGCCATTCTGCGATGATCTTCCTCAGTTGCCGTAAGAGGTTGTCAGCTGTGTGCCTATTCTGGAAAGCGGTGATACAAAGCGTAGCCTGCCTAGGAACGAGTTGGCGTTTGCGAGATGCTGCTACTGCTGCCGCCGCTGCTGTTCTTGCTGCGGGAGGCAATACATCTACCCAGTGGGCTGTCACAGTCATATAGTCCTGAGTCTGCCCTGCTCCACTTGTCCACATGTCCGTGGTTAAGTGGACATTGGGTACAACTGCATTTTTTAGGACACTGGTGAGTCTTTTTCTGAGGTCTGTGTACATTTTCGGTATCGCCTGCCTAGAGAAATGGAACCTAGATGGTATTTGGTACCGGGGACACAGTACCTCAATCAAGTCTATAGTTGCCTCTGAATTAACGATGGATACCGGAACCACGTTTCTCACTGCCCAGGCTGCCAAGGCCTGAGTTATCTGCTTTGCAGCAGGATGACTGCTGTGATATTTCATCTTCCTCGCAAAGGACTGTTGGATAGTCAATTGCTTACTGGAAGTAGTACAAGTGGTCTTCTGACTTCCCCTCTTGGATGACGATCGACTCCCAGCAGCAACAACAGCAGCGCCAGCAGCAGTAGGCGTTACACTCAAGGATGCATCGGAGGAATCCCAGGCAGGAGAGGACTCGTCAGAATTGACAGTGACATGGCCTGCAGGACTATTGGCTTTCCTGGGTAAGGAGGAAATTGACACTGAGGGAGTTGGTGGTGTGGTTTGCAGGAGCTTGGTTACAAGAGGAAGGGATTTAGTGGTCAGTGGACTGCTTCCGCTGTCACCCAAAGTTTTTGAACTTGTCACTGACTTATGATGAATGCGCTGCAGGTGACGTATAAGGGAGGATGTTCCGAGGTGGTTAACGTCCTTACCCCTACTTATTACAGCTTGACAAAGGCAACACACGGCTTGAAACCTGTTGTCCGCATTTGTGTTGAAATAATTCCACACCGAAGAGCTGATTTTTTTTGTATTTTGACCAGGCATGTCAATGGCCATATTCCTCAGATGGACAACAGGTGTCTCCCCGGGTGCCTGACTTAAACAAACCACCTCACCATCAGAATCCTCCTTGTCAATTTCCTCCCCAGCGCCAGCAACACCCATATCCTCATCCTGGTGTACTTCAACAGTGACATCTTCAATTTGACTATCAGGAACTGGACTGCGGGTGCTCCTTACAGCACTTGCAGGGGGCGTGCAAATGGTGGAAGGCGCAAGCTCTTCCCGTCCAGTGTTGGGAAGGTCAGGCATCGCAACCGACACAATTGGACTCTCCTTGGGGATTTGTGATTTTGAAGAACGCACAGTTCTTTGCTGTGCTTTTGCCAGCTTAAATCTTTTATTTTTTCTAGCGAGAGGATGAGTGCTTCCATCCTCATGTGAAGCTGAACCACTAGCCATGAACATAGGCCAGGGCCTCAGCCGTTCCTTGCCACTCCGTGTCGTAAATGGCATATTGGCAAGTTTACGCTTCTCCTCAGACGCTTTTAATTTTGATTTTTGGGTCATTTTACTGAATTTTTGTGTTTTGGATTTTACATGCTCTCTACTATGACATTGGGCATCGGCCTTGGCAGACGACGTTGATGGCATTTCATCGTCTCAGCCATGACTAGTGGCAGCAGCTTCAGCACGAGGTGGAAGTGGATCTTGATCTTTCCCTTTAACCTCCACATTTTTGTTCTCCATTTTTTAATGTGTGGAATTATATGCCAGTATCAATAGCAATGGCCTACTACTATATTTACTGTGCAAAACTGTCTAAAATGCACCACAGGTATAGAATGTAGATGGATAGTATACTTAACGGATGACGAGTGACGACACAGAGGTAGGTACAGCAGTGGCCTACCGTACTGCTATAAGTATATATATAATAAACTGGTGGACACTGTCAGCAAACTGTAAAACTGTCTAAAATGCACCACAGGTATAGAATGTAGATGGATAGTATACTTAATGGATGACGAGTGACGACACAGAGGTAGGTACAGCAGTGGCCTACCGTACTGCTATAAGTATATATATATAATAAACTGGTGGACACTGTCAGCAAACTGCAAAACTGTCTAAAATGCACCACAGGTATAGAATCAGAATGTAGATGGATAGTATACTTAATGGATGACGAGTGACGACACAGAGGTAGGTACAGCAGTGGCCTACCGTACTGCTATAAGTATATATATAGTATACTGGTGGACACTGTCAGCAAACTGCAAAACTGTCTAAAATGCACCACAGGTATAGAATGTAGATGGATAGTATACTTAATGGATGACGAGTGATGACACAGAGGTAGGTACAGCAGTGGCCTACCGTACTGCTATAAGTATATATATATATAATAAACTGGTGGACACTGTCAGCAAACTGCAAAACTGTCTAAAATGCACCACAGGTATAGAATGTAGATGGATAGTATACTCAATGGATGACGAGTGACGACACAGAGGTAGGTACAGCAGTGGCCTACCGTACTGCTATAAGTATATATATAATAAACTGGTGGACACTGTCAGCAAACTGCAAAACTGTCTAAAATGCACCACAGGTATAGAATGTAGATGGATAGTATACTTAATGGATGACGAGTGACGACACGGAGGTAGGTACAGCAGTGGCCTACCGTACTGCTATAAGTATATATATAATAAACTGGTGGACACTGTCAGCAAACTGCAAAACTGTCTAAAATGCACCACAGGTATAGAATGTAGATGGATAGTATACTTAATGGATGACGAGTGACGACACAGAGGTAGGTACAGCAGTAGCCTACCGTACTGCTATAAGTATATATATAGTATACTGGTGGACACTGTCAGCAAACTGCAAAACTGTCTAAAATGCACCACAGGTATAGAATGTAGATGGATAGTATACTTAATGGATGACGAGTGACGACACGGAGGTAGGTACAGCAGTGGCCTACCGTACTGCTATATATAGTATACTGGTGGACACTGTCAGCAAACTGCAAAACTAAAATGCACCACAGGTATAGAATGTAGATGGATAGTATACTTAATGGATGACGACACAGAGGTAGGTACAGCAGTGCACTCTGCACTGTACTCCTCCTATATAATATTAATTATACTGGTGGTCCCCACTCCCAGTCCCCACAATAAAGCAGCACACTGAGCACAGATATGGAGTGTTTTTCAGGCAGACAACGTATACTGGTGGTCAATGTCAGCAAAACTGCATTGTACTCCTGCTATAGCTGCTCCCCAGTCCCCACAATTAAGCAGTGTGAGCACTCAGCACAGATATATTATGCAGCACACTGAGCACAGATATGGTATGGAGCGTTTTTTTCAGGCAGAGAACGGATAAAAACTGGTGGTCACTTATCAGCAAAACTCTGCACTGTACTCCTAACAGCTGCTCCCCAATCCTCCCCACAATTAAGCAATAAACAACCAATGAATCAAGTTCTGTCTTCTACAATAAACGGAGAGGACGCCAGCCACGTCCTCTCCCTATCATCTCCAATGCACGAGTGAAAATGGCGGCGACGCGCGGCTGCTTATATAGAATCCGAATCTCGCGAGAATCCGACAGCGGGATGATGGCGTTCGGGCGCGCTCGGGTTAGCCGAGCAAGGCGGGAAGGTTCTAACCTGCCTCGGACCCGTGTAAACAAGGTGAAGTTCGGGGGGGTTCGGTTTCAGAGAAACCGAACCCGCTCATCACTAATGAAAAGACATTCTGAATTTTAGAATACTCTCCAGGCAGTGGCGGAACTATAGAGTGGTAGGCCCAGGTGCAACAATATGGTTTGTCCCCCACCCCCTTTCACTGCAGCCGTCGCTGTTCCCCTCTTTACCCTTCCTAAGGGCAGGGGCTGGCTGGCAACTTTCAGCCTGGGGGGCAGACTCAAGCAAGCGGCCCAGTTTTTCTCAGGGAATCTGCAGTCATGTGGCCCTGGAACACCTAAATTGCACTGACCTGGGGGGCAGCTGGCACCTTGCCCCCCTGCCCAGACAGCCCCTGCCCAAGGGCAGCATATAGAAACATCGAATTTGACAAAACATAAGAACCACTTGGCCATATAGTCTGCCCTTGTACATACTAGGATTAATTTTTGATGGAAGCCAATTAGTATATTTTGGATTGTGGGAGGAAACCGCAGTAGCCAGAGGAAACTGACACAAGTACGAGGAGAACATACAAACTCCACACAGTTTGGGCATGGTGGGAATCAAACTCATGACTTCTGTGCTGTGAGGCAGCTATTCTAATCACAACACCATCTGATCCTACAATAAAATAAACAGGGAGTGCAGATTGTTGTATATCCAGGGCTCAAAGTGGTCCTGGAGAGGTGATGGATCTTATCAATCCGCCACCTGCCCCCCCCCCCCTCACATTAAGCGGAGCCAGGGCCAGTGCTAGTGTTTTCGGCACCACCTTGCAAACTATAAATCAGTTTCCTACTTCCCATACTTTTTTAAAGGGACAATGATCTCACAAAGAAGCAGCATGGTCACACAATAGTACCCTCAATTAAAATTACGCCACACAGTATCACAACCTTATTCACATTACACCGCATGTAGGTGGTCATTTCGAGTTGTTCGCTCACTAGCTGCTTTTAGCAGCATTGCACACGCTAGGCCGCCGCCCTCTGGGAGTGTATCTTAGCTTAGCAGAATTGCGAACGAAAGATTAGCAGAATTGCTACTAAATCATTCCTTGCAGTTTCTGAGTAGCTCCAGACCTACTCCTAGATTGCGATCAGCTCGGTCCGTTTAGTTCCTGGTTTGACGTCACAAACACGCCCTGCGTTCGGCCAGCCACTCCCCCGTTTCTCCAGACACTCCCGCGTTTTTCCCTGACACGCCTGGGTTTTTTAGCACAGTCCCAGAAAACGCTCAGTTACCACCCAGAAACGCCCCTTTCCTCTCAATCACTCACCGATCAGCAGTGCGACTAAAAAGCGCCGCACGATCAACAGCAAAACTGCTAAGTTTTTAGTTAAATAACTAAGCGCATGCGCGCTGCGTACCATGCGCATGCGCATTTAGCAACAAATCGCAGCATAGCGAAAATCGTCAACGACCGAACAACTCGGAATGACCACCGTAGTGCCTAATTCATATTACACCACATAGTAATTATGGTTACGTCACTCAGTAGTGCCCTTTATTTACGTTGCACTACACAATGGTACCCTTTATATACGTTATGCTTATCCTTTGCCTCAGGGTCAGTGGAGCTGGGATGCTTCCGACTGCTAAGTCCTGCAGCAGCCACCATGGTGGTAACGCCCCTATCCTCTTCTGCTTGACTCCTCCTATTCATCATCCTTCTTGGTAATTAATGCCACTTCTGCCATGTGCGGATATTCTGCAGTCCACCTTGCCGGCTGCTCCTCTTCTACAGCGCAGCCTGAATGATACAGGGGGCGGACGCAGGGTCGGTGCAAACTATAAATCTCTGCCCTCCTACAAAGATAGAGGTGAAATAGTGGTTGGTGCCCCCCACCTACTGTACACAAGCACACACATTCATTACCAACATCCGAGCAGCACCCAGACACTCCCCTCATTCACCAACGATACACCAGCAGCACCAAATCACCCATCCTTCATTCACCACTAATACCCAGCCATACCTCTTGTCATTAATTAGTACAGGTTGAGTATCCCTTATCCAAAATGCTTGGGACCAGACGTATTTTGGATATCGGATTTTTCCGTATTTTGGAATAATTGCATACCATAATGAGATATCATGGTGATGCGACCTAAATCTAAGCACAGAATGTATTTATGTTACATATACACCTTATACACACAGCCTGAAGGCAATTTTAGCCAATATTTTTTATAACTTTGTGCATTAAACAAAGTGTGTGTACATTCACACAATTCATTTATGTTTCATATACAACTTATACACACAGCCTGAAGGTCATTTAATACAATATTTTTAACAACTTTGTGTATTAAACAAAGTTTGTGTACATTGAGTCATCAAAAAAAAAAGGTTTCACTATCTCACCCTCGTTCAAAAAAGTCCGTATTTCGGAATATTCCGTATTTCGGAATATTTGGATATGGGATACTCAACCTGTACCAACACCTCTGCAGCACTCCGACAATCCCTTCATTTAATACCAACACCCACCAACATGCAGTACTAATACCTCTGCAGCAATGACATCTCCCCTCTCATACACTATAACAACCAGACACCCCCCTCCAAATAAACCACAACACCCAGAACCCCCCTTCATACACTACAACACCCAGACATCCCCCTCATATACTACAACACCAGACACCCCCCTCATATACTACAACACCCAGACACCCCCCTCATATACTACAACAATCAGACACCCCCACACACTACAACACCCAGAGCCCCCCTCATACATAACATCCAGAACCCCTGTCCCGTACACTATAACATCCAGACAACCCCTCATCTCATACACTACAACACCCAGACACCCCCCTCAGAGGCTTAACTAAGGGGGGGTCAAGCAGGGCACGTGCCCTGGGCGCCGTGGGAGGTCCAGCAGAAAGGGGCGCAGTCGGCCAGAGCATCATACCTGCTCGGCTCCCTTTAGTTACCTCGCCTGCTGCCCGCGGCAGCCACCATCATTGTGCTGCTGCCGTGTATAGCTGCTGTCCTCCCTCCCCACTGCACTGCCGAGCTAGACCCGCCGTGGACGTGGTGCTCAGCGGCGATTGAGCAGCAGCAGCAGCAGCATTCAGTCACCTGCTGCTGGGAGGGATCGTGACTGAGCTCCCCGCTGCTTGGCCACCCCTGCTCCGTCCGGACTTGCAGGCTCCCCGGCTCCCTGGCTCCCGGCTTCCTGACTCGAGACCCGACTCGACGGGGGGTGACGGGGTCTCCGTCACCTCCCTCGAGTTTCCAGCTGTCCCAGGCGCCTCCTCCTCCTCCCTGCAGCCGGGCAGCGTTACCACTATTACTTTCATGCCAGGCCTTCAGTCCCTCCCGCACTCGCACGCCCCATTTTCACGCCTCATTTTCAGTAGCCACGCCCCTTCAGGAATGTGGCCAACCCATTTTTCAGCGCGCGCACACGCACACAGTTACATTGTAGCCCTTTTGTTTTAGTTTTTTTTTTTTTTTGGGGGGGGGCGCCATTTGTAATCTTGCCCTGGGCTCCAAAAACCCTAGTTACTCCCATGACTACCCTCCCATACACTATGACTCCTAGACACCCCCCATACACCAAAACACCCAGACACCTCCCTCATACACTACAACACCCAGACACCACCCATACATTACAACACCCAGATACCATCCCCCTCCCATTCACTACAATGCCGACACCCCACCTCACACTATAACACTCAGACACCCCACCTCATACATTACAACACCCAGACACCCCCGTCCCATACACTATAACACCCAGACAGCCCCCCATCCCATACACTACAACACCCAGACACCCCCTCCCATACACTATAATACCAAGACAACCTCTAATACACCACAACACACAAACACCCTCTCATACACTACAACAGCCAGACACCCCCCATACACTACAACACCAAGAAACCACCCCCCTCCCATTCACTACAATGCCAACACTCCACCTCACACACTACAACACCAAGAAACCCCCCATACACTAGAACACTTAGACACCCCCCATCAAACACAACACCCAGACACCCCCCATACACTACAACACCCAGCTACCATTCCCCCTTTCACTACAATGCCGAAACCCCACCTCGCACACTACAACACCCAGACACCAACCCTCATTAATTACAACACCCAAACACTCCCCCGTCCCATACACTATAACACCTGGACACTCCCTTGTCCCATACACTACAACACCCAGAAACCACCCTCCCATACGTTACAATGCCCAGATATCCCACCCCCTTCACAACTCAGCAGTTGTTGCTGAACATGAACCAGGCCTTCTTATTGCAGTTTGCTGCTCCATGTTGTGGGTGCACACACAGCTCCCACCTCCAGTGCAGAGTGAGAGAGTTGGGAGAGAGGAGGTAGGAGGATGGGATGTGTACTTCTTCATGTTCCCAAACCCCTTAGCTGGCTGCAGATCCTCCAGACTCTGAGTTGGACTCGTTTCCTAGTCTAGAGGCGGATCCCGGATCTGGGACTTAAATGACAGAATGTCGGTGAAGTGGAGCATTGTGGATGGTACCTATCCAGACCATCACCAACCTGTCCTGCATTGCTTACCGCAAATACTGGGGGAGGAGGACTGTGAAGAGAGGTGGAGAGAGTATCAGTACCCTGTCACTTCTGTGAACTAGACCAACTAAGGTGTGACTGGGTACACTGGCAGCAGGTGCAACTCTGGGGCCAGCATACACTGAGCCAATGTGACGCATTTTAATGCAGTCAGCTGTGGGCCCCTTCACCCCAGCGAGCCCCGGTGCAATGCACCGCGGCTGCACCGATGGTAGTTCTGCCACTGTATCCAGGCTTAAGGCAGAGTGGGCCATGTTGGACATCGCACGTTTTATGACACCATGGGCAATATTTACTAATATTCGTGTTTGAGTCGGTTTGTGTAGTGTTTAAACTCGTTTTGTATCGGGTGCATTTTCATGCAACTTTTTGAATCCATATACGCAAAGTTACGAAGCAGTCGACTTTATGGTTTTCGTGTTTTCCGATGTCGATGCCATTTTTTTTGGCACATTTACGGCCGTCATTGTCGTTTGCGTACGTGTTTTTGTTGTATTTGCTGTTTTTTTTCCTAAGTTAAACGCGGCAGGGTTTTTTTTTCCCGCGGCCGCATTTTCACTTTCAGTTTCGATTTTCATCTCCGTTCGTGATTGGTTGTGTTTCAGATGGTAGGAGTGTCTGTGCGCAACCATATAAATACGCCCCAAACCGTCCGCACCTCGTGGGTTTAGTTAGTGGTGAGGAGGAGGGAGGTTGTGCTGTGGAGGTAGGTGAATTTGTGGTTTGAAGAGGAGTGGTGGTAGCAATTTCTGAGTGTGGTATTGTGTTTAAAAGTCGTCTTGTCATTCTTGTAGTCTTGTATTTTGTGGTTTTGTCTCATTTTTAGTCCAAGTTATTTTTCTTTATAGTCCCTTGTCAGTGTGTGTGTGTGTGTGTGTGTGTGTGTAGTGGTAGTGGAGGAGTGTGTTGTTTGTCTTTTTTTTCCCTGTGTTCACTGTTTAGACACACAATTATGTGTGACTCAGAGGTGGAGGGTGTGAGTGAGGGGGAGGAGGTTGGTCAGGTGGAGGAGGTGAGTGTTAGTGAGGTTAGTGAGGTGGAGGAGGTGGGTGAGGTTGCTGCAGCATCCTCAAGTGATAGTGACAGTCAGAGTGCTCCGCAGCCACGCGCCACTACTAAGACTGGGCGGAATGTTAAGTTTAGTTTTGCAGAAAATGTGGCATTGGTGCGTGAGCTGATGAAGTATCAGAGACAGCTATTTGGCCCTGAGTCCGCCAAGGTGCCAACACGGAGGAAGACGGTGGTGTGGGCGAAAGTAGTTGCTGCTGTCAATAGTGAGGGGGTGGTCAAGCGGACGGAGGACACGTGCCGCAAACGGTACTATGACATAAAGCGACATGTCAAGTCCAAAATGGCCAAGGAGGCCAAGTTGGCTCGGAAAACCGGTGGTGGGCAGCCCTATATTGCAAGTTATCTGGAGTATGAGGAGCCCATGCGGAGTGTAATACCTCCAGAAGTCGTCTCTGCAACCCATGTCCGGGATTCAGATAGGCCCAGGAAGAATGGTGAGCATGAGTATTTGCATTTACTTCTTTTTTTTTTTTTTTTGTAATGTGTGTCATGTGACTTTGCATATTACTCCCATCTTCAAGTGTGTGTCAGCAAATACATTGTTTTGCTTAATGTTTTATATAAAAGCCAATGTAACATCTTACTTTATTGTATGTCATGTGTTTTTCAGACAGATATTTTGCATTTGTAGTTTGGACTTGGTGTGTCTCTGAATTGTCCTGCAATAATGTTTTCCTTTTGGGCGTTTTTTTTTAAATAAAATTGTGACTATGTTTTATATTTAAGTGATCCATGTGGAATTTAAAAAAAAAAAGTGGTTGTCATGTTAGAGGCTGGAGTACTGGAAAGTGGTTTGGAAACCACTTACATGTGTAATGTCATCTTTAGATAATATTAATTATTTAATTTAAAAAACAATATTATTATTTTTTTGCTTGTATTTGTACCGTGACACCACACTGCAGTGTAATTTTTTATTAATTTGCTGCATTTTGTTTTTGCTCATATAGTGGTAATGTGTCTTTGGAGTGCCACATCACAGAGCAAATTATATATTGCATCTGTAATATTTTTCCTTCCAATACAAAATGAAGTTGTGTGTTGTTTATTTTTTTAAACCTTTTCTTGAACTTGTGGCCTATGTCAGTGTCCTGTACATGTTTTCCTGTGTTGATGTTGCCATAGTGCATATGTGTTTTGGACAGTGTTTTTTTTTTATTTTTTTTTATTTCTGGTCCTTATGTTTGTTTAAATTAAAAAGCAAGCATTTCTAAAAGAATAAATGTTTATAAGCATAATGGGTGGATGTATACACAATAGCATATTTCTTTATATAATTCATTTTATACAGTGTCTGAAAAAAGCAGTACTACTCGTCGGCCAGTAACTCCTATTACATCTGATGATGATGACGCTGCGGAAGCAGGTAAAGTGTCCATTGTAGTATAGGGTATGCTTGTAAAGGAATGGGCATAACAAAATTGCACTTTCATTAAAAGGTCCATCAAAAGAAGTATGGAGCAGCAGAAGTGGCACTTCTGTAAGACATCATCACAAAAAACCTGTGGCCGAAAAGAAAGCAATGTATGTCCCGGCACAAACACAGCAGGCTACCCCGCCACGAAGATTATCGTCCGTATGTTCTGTACCCCCACTCCAAATTTTGGACACACCTCCAAGACGTCATCCACACTCCCCTCATCTTGATTGTGAGTATCAAACTGAAAAAAAATGTGTAAAATGTCAGAACATAATCAAAATCAGTCATAACCGCATTAAGTTAAAACACATCCAAAACTAAAATACTTACCGCAGTAAGTAAAAGCTGAAATGGAATCCAAGCTAAATGGCCTTGTCCACATCCAGTAAAGATATGTATGTCCACTTGAGCCATACAGTATGACATTGGGTGTAAGATGCCGCAACAAAATAGCATGTTGGTTTGTTTGCAAAAAGTAAGGTTGTTTTTCCAAAATTCACATGTGTGCTTGAGGTAACATTGCAAAATACATATAAAAACATTACTATGTTTGTTTGAACAAAGCTATAAGGTAACACATTATGTGTTCCAGTGTGGTTTTATGGTGGAGTATGTGTGAGCTACAATAAAACTAAAGTGTTTGCTTTCACAATTAAGTAACCAGACACATTTGCCTCAAACAGGCATATGTATGTATTTAAGCTATGAGTGATGATGTTGCTAGCCAGAATAGTTGAAAGCAACAGTGAATGACCAGTGTTCCATGTGTAGTGATTTTTTATCATTTCACAAACATATGGATAGCTAACGGAGATTTGATTAACATTTCAGCTTCGAGTCCTGGGAACAGCATCCCTCTGCAACAACACCAACACAGTGACATGGAGGAGACAAACATCTTAGAAATGCAGCCATTAATGCAAGGAATGAGCCCCCCAGCACCTGCGAGTACACCACCACAGCAAAGCACACCACCACCACAACACAGCCCAACAACACCAGGAACACAAGGCCCTGATCAGGTGTTTTGGACTATTTGGGCTAGACAGCAGGCCACTAATGAAGATTGCCTGCGTAAGCAGACACAAATGTTTGCAAGCCTACCATCTCACCTCAGAAGAATATCAAGAAATCTGAGTAGACAAAATGAACAAACAACCAGAATAAGCAATACCATGGAACTCATGCGTACAGACATTACACAGGCCATGGGCAACTTACAGCTCATAATGGAAGAACAGCACAGACAACAGCAAAGTTATATGAGCATTTTTCAAAACAATCAAAAGATTAATGAAAGTTTATTCCGAATAGTAGACAATCAAAATGCTGCTACACGTGAACTCAATGCCACCCCCTCACTAACCTGAATGAAACACTCAGATGCATGCACCAACAGCAAACAAGCAGCAGTTCTGGTACGACTACTCCAAATATCACGCCAGTCTCATCACCACCAAGACGGTCCACCAGAGCACGACAACATGACAGTGCTAAAGGCAAAGGGCAGGACAAGCAGCCACCCAAAAAAACGTGAAAAAAAACAAGTTAGACATTTGTGATAAGTAACTCAAAATAGTTAGCAAGTGTTTTTGTTGCTAAAAAAATATAACACTTAGCTCCTTGACCCTTTTTTCAACATCATTAATTATAAGTGGGCTAAAAAAAATCATAAATTTAGTACGCACATTTATTCATTAACATTTTTTTTTTTTATTGGAGGAGGGAAATGTTGATGGAGCCACACATACATGTTAGCAGGAAGTAAACTGACCACTTGATTTTTTTCTAATCATTACTCTTTCTAGATTCCAATCATTCTCTTTGCCTGCAGATACAATAATTGCCAGCCAGGCAGAATGTCTTTAGCAGGAAGTAAACTGCCCACATGATTTTTTTCTAATCATTACTCTTTCTAGATTCCAATCATTCTCTTTGCCTGCAGACAATCCAAATTACAATGTTAGTGATACATATCTTAGCTATCTTATCTATACAACATTACAAGAAGAACACAATTGAGTTGTGTAAAAAGCTTGTAATATGTTGCCTTTGTTTTGTTTGAAAAACATTGTCCAAATGAATGTCAGTATTTTTGGGACATGTTTGTGTGTGTAAAAAATGTATTAAGCATGTTTTTACACATGATGCTGAAACAAACAAATATGTACTTTTACAACAAAAAACAAAAACTGTGTATAATAATGTATATGTGTGGCAAACTGTGTATTTACTTACACATCATCAAGTTTACAGCATCAAACATTAGGAAATAAATTATTCCTGATTACAGTAAGTTTGTGAGTCTTAAATATGATGGTGCATCACACATAGGAACACATGTATTCCTCAAGGCTAACATATTATATGTTGAGGAGTGTTTTTTGGGAACACAGGTTCTCAAACTCGGCCCTCAGGACCACACACAGTGCATGTTTTGCAGGTCTACTCACAGAATCACAAGTGACATAATTAGCTCCACCTGTGAACCTTTTAACATATGTCTGTGAGTAATTCATACACCTGTGCTTCTACTGGGTTATGTGAAAAACATGCACTGTGTGTGTTCCTGAGGGCAGAGTTTGTGAACCTGTGCATTAGGACGTTACACACAATGATAAAGTGAAATACTAAATGGATTATGTGGGCTTGTAATAAATTAGCACTGCAAGTTTACGATCACTTATCCAGACTTAATGCATGCCACTCATAATCTGTTGTTTTGAGTTTAAAAATACACACAATACACATGCGACATTTGTTTTGCATAAAGCGAGGGTATGTTTGTATGTGTCAAGGAGACAGACACATTCTGAGTAATGGATTTTGGTAAAAAAAGGCAAAACATCTATTTATGAATACACAACAAATGAAATAAGCAAACCAAGCTTACCTTAGAAATAGCGATTGATGATCTGTTGCCTAACCTGCCTCCCTACATCAGTACTCCAAGTATCACCAGATGTCTCTAATTCCTCTGCTTGCTGGCTGCTTTCTTCCTCCTCCTCCTCCTCCTCAACATGTGGCAGATGTTGTTGCAAACACATGTTATGAAGAAAGCAGCAGCAGAACACAATTTGAGTCACCTTGGAGGGACTATACAACAAAAGGCCACCAGACTTATCCAGACACCGAAACCTAGATTTCAGCACACCAAAACATCGTTCTATCACATTCCGCGTGGACTTATGTGCATTATTGTAATTGTGTTCAGCAGGGGTATCAGGTCGGGACAATGGAATTAGAAGCCAAGAGAAACAGCCATATCCTCCATCACCTAAAAGACAGATATAGTAACGTGATTCATGTTAAGATACAGCAACACATAAGTAACACACTGTAGGGCAGATGTATTAACCTGTAGAAGGCATAAGGAAGTGAAAAACCAGTGATATGTGCAAGGTAATAAAGGCAGCAGACAATCTGTTCCTAAATGTTCATTTACATATTGGGGCAGATTGGCTGGTGCCTTTATCACCTTGCACAGATCACTGGTTTCTCACTTCCTTATGCTTTCTACAGGTTAATACATCTGCACCTGTATTTGGACAAAGTATACGCAGGCCTACACATATCAAATTACATACCCAGCAGCCATCCATCTGGCATGTGTCCGTCCTCAAACTTATCAAAGAGGGATGACTGACTGAGGATGAAGGAGTCATGGCAGCCCCCAGGGTAACCAGCAACAACACTCATTATTTTTAGATTAGCATCACAAACCACCTGCACATTTGTGGAGTGTTCGAAATGGCGGTTTGTATATATGTGCTGCCTGCCCCTAGGTGGTCTCAGCTGAATGTGTGTGCAATCTATGGCTCCAAGCACATTGGGCATGCCAGCCAGCTCATAGAAATCTACCCTGACGGCATGCCACTGAGACTCCTGGGTAGGGAAGCAGATTGAGGCCTCGATGTGGGGCTGCAAAACAGCCAACACCTGTGTGAACATTTTAAAGAACAATAAACATGAGATTATAGGACAGAACTGGCCACCGAGAAAATAAAACAAACACAAAACAGAAGAGGTCGTTAGGTATACATCACCTGTGTTAAGATTCTTGAAAATGAGGGCTGTGAGATTCCTATGACATCCCCAGACACAGCCTGAAAGCTGCCAGTGGCCATAAAGTGCAACACAGCCAGGAGTTTGTGCAGGACTGAGACAGGGCGAGAGCGTGCTGTCTCAGGGTCTAGGCCCAGTTTGACAAGGTCATACAGACGGAAAATGTTGTTACGATTTAGACGGAACATCTGTATGACCTTATCATCGGACAATGCGTTCAAGTTTAAACGCCCCCTAAAAAACGAGGCCTGCGCAGCCTCCGCGGAACCTGTACAACCTGCTGACCATGTTCAGTTTCTTGGCCCTGGGTACTTACAGGCTGATGTCTGAGTCTGAGGAATCCCACAGCACACAAAAGATCACTGGCCCACAGTCCTGCTGCCATTTCTGAGTGTAGGTATATTGAAATGGGCCTAACATCCTTTTATAGGCATCCTAATTCAGGTGTGAGTGATTTTTTATTTGCAACACATGTAAACACGACTGAAAAAAGCAGGTCTATTTTTTTGCCGCTTTTTTTAACGAATCGCAAAAAAATACGACCGCATTTGAGTACTCAGAGACTAACACCCAAATACGAATGAATAGTGAATTCCCGTATTCTATGAAATAACAGCCGCGTTTGACCGATGGTCTATTCATTCGTATTTCGGAACGTTGTCATTCAAACCATTACGAATAGACCAGACACTGCCGAGATTGGTGCTTAGTGAATTCCCGGATTGGGACTTAGAAAAAAAAACACAAATCGGCCAAACTCGGATTTTTAGTAAATACTGGCCCATGCCTGCTTGAGTTGAACAATCCAACTTGAGCAGAGCATGTTTTATGACACCTTGGAATGTAGATTGCAAACCTATAATTATCTATTGCATTGAAAACACTATGAGAATATACCAGCAGATGGTTAAGTTATAGGTATATATACATGAGTTTAGTCAGAAAGGAGTCAGAAGGAGTTGGAGGTCAGAAGATGAAGTCAGAAGGAGAGAAGATGCGGAGTTAAAAAGCTAAGTGCAAGAGGAGGGATGTTCACACATAAGAAATGATCTTTAGGATGATAAATATGGGGTCATTCCGAGTTGATCGCTCGCTAGCTACTTTTAGCAGCCGTGCAAATGCATTGTCGCCGCCCACGTGGGAGTGTATTTTAGCTTTGCAGGAGTGCGACCGCCTGTGCAGCAGGGCGGCTGCAAACACATTTTGTGCAGAACAAGATCAGCCCTGTAGTTACTTATTCTGTGCGATGATTACTGCGACGAATGACACGGTAATGATGTCAGATAACCGCCCAGCAAACAGCCGGCCACGGCTGCATTTTTCCAAATACTCCCAGAAAACGGTCAGTTGACACCCAGAAACTCCCACTTTGTCAATTTCCTTGTGATCGGCTGTGCGACTGAAAGCGTCGCTAGAACCTGTGCAAAACCACGATGCTCTTTGTACCTGTACGCCGCGCGTGCGCATTGCGTTGCATACACATGCTCAGTTTTGCCATTTCTTTAACTGATCGCTACGCAGCGAACAACGGCAGCTAGCGATCAACTCAGAATGGGGGCCTATGTACTTGCAAGTATATACTTTGGGTGGTATTGAAATGATATATCATGATCAATCTCCTTTCTAAAATAATCCCTGCTATTGCGCATATCAGCCCATAGTAATCCAGTTTAGCTGTGTAAAGGGTTGGGTGCCTCGCTACACCGGGGTAGCGAGCTGAAATGATGATACCATGCCCCCGAGGACAGAAACTTTTGGGGCCAAATGTAATAGAGTGAGAGTTTCAGAAAGTGAGAGATTTGGTAAGGTTTTTCAGTTTTTATTTTAAAGTAGCAATCATTTACACTGCAAAACCAGGTTGATCTTGCTGTGTAAATAATTGCCACTTTAAAAAAAACTGCAAAACCTTACCAAATCTCTCACTTTTTGGAATTCTCACTCTATTACACTTGGCCCACTATGTTAATAATTGTCTAAGGGGCAAATTCAGTAAGGATTGCAAAAATTACAAATGAGCAAAAATTGCGAGCAAAAGCAAAATTGCAAAAGAATGCCCAAACGGAAAAACTGCAACACTAATTTAATTTAACAAAAAGAAGGTGGCCTTGTGAAATGTGCAAATATTGCGAAAACCATCCTTATAATCGCAATTTTTGCGTACATATTATGTACGCAATTTTTGCATATATGTTTCTGATGTTGCATTTTTTGCTAACAACAGTGTTTTTCCCTTAAAAATTGCACAACCTACTTTCCTGCACCCAAATTAAAGAAACTACTCAACAATTGTAAATCAATTCAATCATCACTTAATTGGTCAAATGATCTTGTGGTAATTTAGCAATTATTTTCTTAAAGACACCATAGTGTTTTTCTTCAAACATTGACTAATGCCCAACTGTGTTCAAATATATTCAACTAGAGAGAGTGTGAATTCTAGCCTCTAAACCCTACACAACAGCAATTATTGGTATATGTTTTAAGAAACACACTTTTTTTGGAGTCAAAATATTTTAATTCGGAAACAACAGTAACATAAAAAAAAATAGTGTTTTGTTGATTGTGAAGTGGTCAAACATTACATATTATTGTTTCTTTGCTTTTATTTACATACCTTACTTTAAGGAATTATGTGTAAATATTTGTTTCAATAAGTATACAAATGGAGAAGAATTTGCAAAACTTTTAAATAAAAAGATGGTGTTGCTGTTCAACATATGTTTATGTGTGTAGAGCACAAATAAAATGTAAAAAATAAAACAAATGTATGTGGGTATGTTTTGTTTAACAAAAAAATGTTGCTTGTTTAAAAAAAAAAATATTAGGAAGCTAAATGTAATTCAGCAGATACTACTAAGCAGAATGCTTGTAAAGGTTATTTTACATTTGCTTCTATCAAATATAGTGTGGTTGTCAAACCTCGATTGTTAGTAAGTGTAAACACAAACCGGTTAGTAACATATATTTTCACAATCAACATGTAAACAATACCTTACATGTTTCTAAGTTCCAATACAGCTGAATGAAGTGATTTGTGGTCTGAGGCGTGAGCTTCTTCAGCTGGGTGTGATGAACCAATGATTGCAGTATACATGCAGTCTACAACTGAGGTCAGCTTGTGCAATTTTTAAGGTAGACCTGTAGTCACTCAGAAACTGCACATCAGAAATGTGCGATCTGTTGTAAAAATTGCGAATGCACCGCCCACCGACCATCAGCATACGCCCACAATACACCCTGCAACACGCCCCTGATCGTAGTTTTTGCGAGTCCAGCCCTTTAGTACGCCCCCTACATGCCTACTTTTCGTAGTGCATAAACAGTTTTTGCTAAGTCTCAGAATTTTTTTCCCCAGTTTTTGCTATTTAAGTTGCAGAATTTTTTTACGCCTTTTTTTTGCTAATTTTGCTGATTTGCGATCCTTGCTGAATTGGGCCCTAAGGTGGTCATTCCGAGTTGATCGCAGCCAGCAACTTTTAGCTGCTGCTGCTGCGATCAATAGTCCACGCCTATGGGGGAGTGTATTTTAGCTTAGCAGGGCTGCGATCGCTTGTGCAGCCCTGTTAAGCTAAAAAAACTTCAAGCAGAAGTAGACCAGCCCTGGACATACTTACCCTGTGCGATGGATCCAGCGATGATGGGCCCGGCTTTGATGTCACACCTCCGCCCTCCGTTGTCCTGGACACGCCAGCGTTTTACTCACCACTCCCCGAAAACGCTCTCCAACGGTCCGGATCCGCCCATCAACGCCTCCTTCCTGTCAATCTTCTTAGTGGTCGTCGCTGCGACCGCTTCCAACGGTAGACGCAACATAACCCGGCGACCCCTGTCGCCGGGCAACATCGTGCATGCGCACTGCGCCCGCCGCGCATGCGCATTCCACACCCGTTTGCACCGCAGCTAAAAACCACTGCGTGCAAACGGGTCAGAATGACCCCCTAAGTTTGGTAAATTGATTCATGTTGTGTTGTGTTCTGTAATTAAGGAAGTATAAATATTATTAGTATATATGTCACCACTGTGTATATCTTATTCTGAATTATTTGATTTTGCCTGTAAATAAACAATTAGATGATAAGAGTAGTAATCTCAAGTCTGAACTCTCTTTAACCACTTAACTGACAATTTTTTCCCCCAAAAAACGCTCAGAAATTATTATTTTTATGAGTAAATTAGGTGAAGAACATGAATTTAACACTATCCAAAATGATTTTAGTTAAAATAAATAAATAAATATTTTCCCCTAAACATCGAAACATTGATCCGGAACATTGCGATCTTCGGGTCATCAGTAACATCGCGACTTTAGTTTTTAGAGCCCGGACAGCTGCCAGGTAACCAGGGGGTTGGGGGGGGGGGGATGTCTGGGGGTGGCTTGGGGGAGATGATTAACACTTACCAGTGGCTGCTATTGTCTGTGGCCGCTGGGGGTTCCTGCAGTGCTGACCGGTCAGCAATGGCAACACTGGAGGCTGGGTGCTGGAAGGCAGACAGCAGCAGTCGAGGGAAGTTTTCCTTCCCTGCCGCAGCTAACACTGGGGGTCATTCTGACCCGTTCGCACACTGCAATTTCTCGCAGCCATGCGGATGGGTCTGATCTGCGCGTGCGCACAGACGGCAATGAGCAGGCGCATTGGTCGCCGGTGACGGCCATCGCCACGGAGCGACAAACCTTGCGAAGAAGCCGTTCGCAGCGGCGAACGCAAGAAGATTGACAGGCAGAAGGCGGACCTGGGTGGCAACTCACCGTTTTCGAGGAGTGTCCGGAAAAACGCAGGCGTGTCCAGCTGTTGAAGAATTGAATTGAATTTATTATCATTAAATATTCACGTATGAACAAACAATGAGATTTCCGTATGAGTAAGACAGAATTCACAAGTACAACACCAGTAAAACACCATAAAATATTTTTAAGATATTTATAAAAGCCGTAGGAACACAGATAGACACATAAGCAGGTACTACGCTCCTATCTACCCCCTAAACCATTAAGCATATTAATTGCCCTAGGGAAAAAACTGTGCCTCAACCGACTGGTCTTACACAACAAAGATCTATAATGTAAATTAGAAGAAAGCAGGGTAAATACCCCACAATTGGGGTGGGTTACGTCATTCAATATACTCCTGGCCTTCTTAAGGAGCCTCTTTTTATAAATGGATTGGATATTTGGCAATGATAAACCAACTATTCTTCCGGCAGTTTTAACAATTCTGTCAAGCGATTCGCGCTCTGCTACCTTACAGTTTCCATACCAGACAGAAATACCATATGTAAGCACGCTTTCAATAATACAAGAATAAAAATTAACTAAAATTGGCTCAGATATTCCTGCTAAACACATTTTTCTAAGAAAATATAACCGTTGTTGGGCTCTCTTTATTACATTGTCAATATGATAATACCATGACAAGTCATTAGATATGATCATACCCAGAAATTTAAAAGATGTAACTAACTCCACCTCTTGCTTGTCCAAGACCAAAGGACTGTAAGTATACCGATTTGTTGTCCTAAAATCTAAGATCATCTATTTTATCTTTGTAACGTTAAGAATCAGATGATTATCTTGACTCCATTTCTCCAGCCTACATACTTCGGATATAAATTCAGAGTCATTATTTCCACTAATGAGGCCTACGATAGCAATATCATCTGCAAATTTAAGTATATGCACCGTGTTCGAAATAGAGACACAGTCATAGGTAAATAAGGAATAAAGAAATGGACTCAACACACATCCCTGTGGTACTCCTGTACTAATCATTACTTCATTTGTGATTTTGTTATTGACCCTAACTGCCTGAGGCCTATTAGTTAAAAAGGCAGAGATCCATCTGCAGACAAAACTAGGGGAGGGTTCCTGACATCAGCTCCAAGCCAGATGATCGCAGCGGGTGAGTTCTGAGCTGTGCAGAGACTGCACAAACTTTTTGTTAGTGCAGCTCTCTGCAAAAGCGATTGCAGCCCTGCACAGCCCTAAGCCCCTCCCCTGTTGGCGGCGATTACCTGGTCGCAGCAGTGCAAAAAATAGAATGCGTGCAACCAGTTCACAGTGACCCCCACAGTTTATCTGACTGGTCGCATCCTGTGCAACCAGGTCAGATAAAGCACTTGCAGGCATGATCGCATTTGATGCGACCATGCCAGGCAAGTGGTTAAGGAATCATAACTTCATAATTTCATAAGTAATATGTATAAGGACTGCATATACCTGTATTTATCAGCCACTTAGTTTGTAAGCCTGACACAATATATTTGCAGATATATGTAATAAACGCATATTAATTAAAATATATCCATATATTAATAATCATATATGATATATTAAGTATAATTAAATATGAATCCATAAATCAATACTGACCATCGCATCAAAAGACTTCAATAGAAAATAAAATTTCATAGGATTTGCACATGCAAAAAAACCTCCAAAATTTGCGCATGTACAAACCTTTGAGGCACAGCTGCCCATGCACAAAAAAACTCTGCAGCTCGGTTGTCCGGGGATGGGACTGGGGGCACGACCATCGAAACACCATCAAATGTTTGCCATTTGATGGCGGCGAATGGTAAAACCACTGCCCTCGCAACAAAACCATTGATAGTTGCGAACCATCGCTAATAGGTCAGGTGTGGATCATTGGATCGACAGTGTCTATAGGTCGACAGTCACTAGGTCGACAGGGTTTCTAGGTCAACATGTTCTAGGTCCACAGGTCAAAAGGTCGACATGAGTTTAAAAAAAAAAAATGGGTGTCGTTTTCTCTGTACAGTGACCGGGAAGCCCAATTAGTGCACCATGTCCCCTCGCATGCTTCGGGCAGGTTACAATTCCCAGTCGTAGTCCACGTGGATCGTTAACTATGAAAAAGTAAAAAAAAAAAATGTGAAAAACTCATGTCGACCTAGAACATGTCGACCTAGAAACACTGTCGACCTTGAAAACATGTCGACCTAGTGACTGTCGACCTATAGTGGTCGACCTAAACATTGTCGACCGAGACACTGTCGATCTTTAGACCGGATCCCAATAGTTCTTGTGCTGCTTTGTACAGATGAGTGAATTTGCAGAGAAATTTAGTGCAAATCGAGGGCCTGATTCTGATATTTATGGTATTGCACAGCCACGGGGAAGCACCTGTTATTACTGTACAACTAATATGGTAATACGGCAGGAGGCATCTGTAGGAAAAAGATGCCTCCTGCCAGCATCTGTGATCCAAGTTGTGCGCCCGAGGATGCCGCATTGGATCACCATCACGACCATTGGCCGTGATAGTTGCAGCACTTGGCCATCAAGCTTACTCAGACTGGCCATTGGAAATGGTTAGCCATGTCCCATGACGCAGACTTGGCGTGCCTACAAAACAGGGATCTTGTAGAATGTCCCAGTTGCATACCTCCCAACATGACCCTCTCCAGGAGGGACACAATGCTCTGCTTCTGGACTTTCCTCTTATTGTATGATTGCTGGCACCAGGGCCGGTTCTACACCTTGTGGCTTCCAGTTCGAAAGTTTCCACTGGTGCCCCCCAGCGGCAAAACAGGGGCATGGCTTCATAGGGGAGGGTCGTGTCCACAGTTATGCCCCCAGTAGCTGTGCCCCCAGATTTGCCCCAAGTTGTCGTGCCCCCCAGTTAATTTGCCCCCAGTAGATTTGCCCCCTGTATCTGTGCCCCCTGTAGATTTGCCCCCAGTAGCTGTGCCCCCAGTAGCTGTTCCCCCTGTAGCAGTGCCCCCTGTAGTAGTGCCCCCAGTAGCTGTGCCCCCAGTTGATTTGCCCCCCGTAGCTGTTCCACCTGTAGCAGTGCCCCCAGTATGTGCCCAATGTAGTTGTGCCCCCTGTAAATGTGCCCCTTGTAGCTGTGCCCCCTGTATGAGCCCCCAGTAGTAGTGCCACTTGTAGCTGTGCCCCCTGTATGTGCCCCCTGTAGCTGTGCCCCCTGTATGTGCCCCCAGTAGTAGTGGCCCCTGCGCCGCTTTGAAACCCTAAAAGAAAAACCACAATACTTACCAGCCTCGCTCCTGCTGCGGTCTCCGGGCGCCGGCTCCTCTCTATGGGAGAGACGTCATGACGTCTCTCCCATAGCAGCGCTGCACTGACACTAGGGGGTCAAATTTGACCTCTAGTTTGAGTCAGCGACGCCGGCTGCAGCGGGCGCACACGGCGCTCGCTGCAGCCGGGAGCCAGGGAGCGGGTAAGGAGGGAGGATACTTAGTAATGGCTCTTGCCACGGTGGTGACGCCCTCAGGGTAGCGGCGCCCCGGGCAAAAAGCCTGCTTGCCCGTGGCAAGAGCCGCTACTGGCTGGCACCTGTGTTGAACAGGCTAATGGATAAGAAGGTGTTTCACCACAGGTGATGGCAATCATAAATTAAGAGAAAAGTCCAGAAGCAGAGCATTCTGTCCCTCCTGGAGAGGGTCATGTTGGGAGGTATGCAGTTGCTGCCCCTGCTCCACCCCCATATCACTCATGCTGCAGTTAAGGGGCAGCGATTGCACAGCAGATATTTAAAACAGATCCGAATCAGGCCCAGAGCTTTGAGGCAGAAAATGCCATTTCTCTAACGTCCTAGAGGATGCTGGGGACTCCGTAAGGACCATGGGGAATAGACGGGCTCCGCAGGAGACAGGGCACTTTAAGAAAGCTTTGGATTCTGGGTGTGCACTGGCTCCTCCCTCTATGTCCCTCCTCCAGACCTCAGTTTTACACTGTGCCCAGAGCGAGATGGGTGCACTGCAGGGAGCTCCCCAGAGTTCTCTGCATAGGAAGCATTTTTGTTTGTATTTTTTCTACATTTTTACAGGGAGCACTGCTGGCAACAGGCTCCCTGCATCGAGGGACTGAGGAGAGAGGCGCAGACCTTCTTAATTGATAGGCTCTGCTTCTTCGGCTACTGGACACCATTAGCTCCAGAGGGGGTGAACGCAGGTTCTTACTGGGCGTCCACCCCCAGAGCCGCGCCACCGTTCTCCTCACAGAGCCAGAAGAAACTAAGTCAGAAGACGTCTCAGGCGGCAGAAGCCTTCAGAGCTTCACTGAGGTAACGCACAGCACTGCAGCTGTGCATCATTGCTCCCATACACCTCACACACTCCGGTCACTGTAAGGGTGCAGGGCGCAGGGGGGGCGGGGGGGGGGCGCCCTGGGCAGCAATATAACACCTCTCTTATGGCAAAAGACAATATACATGTACAGGTGGGCACTGTACATGTATATAAAAGAGCCCCCGCCATTTTTTAATAACTTTGAGCGGGACTGAAGCCCGCCACCGAGGGGACGGGGCTTCTCCCTCAGCACTCACCAGCGCCATTTTCTCTCCACAGCACCGCTGAGAGGAAGCTCCCCGGACTCTCCCCTGCTTACACACGGTGAAAGGGTGTTTAAAAGAGAGGGGGGGGGGGGCACATAATTGGCGGATAACATATTATACAGTGCGGCTGGGGAAAAACATTTTGTGTTGGTCTCCAGGGTCATTGCGCTGGGGTGTGTGCTGGCATACTCTCTCTCTGTCTCTCCAAAGAGCCTTAAAGGGGATACTGTCTTCAGAAAAGAGTTTCCCTGTGTGTGAAGTGTGTCGGTACGCGTGTGTCGACACGTTTGACGAGGAAGGCTCACTTAATGTGGAGAGGGAGTGCTTGAATGTCATATCGCCGTCGGCAGCGCCGACACAGGAATGGATGGATATGCTGAATGTCTTAAATGCAAATGTCAATCTATTGCATAAAAGGTTAGACAAGGCTGAAGCTAGGGATCAATCGGGTACCCAGTCCATGCCTGTCCCTGTGGCGCCAGGACCTTCGGGGCCTCAGAAGCACTCCATATCCCAGATTGATGACACAGATACCGACACGGATACTGACTCTAGTGTCGACTATGAAGATGCAAAATTACAGCCGAAGGTGGCAAAAGGTATTCGGTACATGATTATTGCCATTAAAGAGGTTTTGCATATCACTGAGGAACCCCCTGTCCCTGACACGAGGGTCCACATGTATAAAGGGAAAAAGCCTGAGGTCACCTTTCCGTCCTCATTTGAGCTGAGCGAATTGTGCGAAAAGGCTTGGGAATCTCCAGATAGGAGACCACAAGTTCCCAAAAGGATTCTTATGGCGTATCCTTTTCCACAAACGGATAGGATACGATGGGAATCTTCGCCTTAAGTAGACAAGGCGCTGACACGCTTATCCAAAAAGGTGGCACTGCCTTCGCAGGATACGGCTTCCCTCAAGGATCCTGCTGATCGCAGACAGGAAATTACCATGAAGCACATTTACACTCATTCCGGTACTATTGTTAGACCGGCTATGGCGTTGGCCTGGGTTTGTAGTGCTGTCGTGGCATGGGCAGATTCCTTATCTACGGAGCTTGACACCTTAGATAGGGATGCCATTTTAATGACCATAGAGCATATCAGGGAGGCTGCCTTGTATATGAGAGATGCTCAAAGAGACATTTGTTTACTAAGCTCCAGAATAAACGCTATGTCTATTTCTGCTAGGCGGCTCTTGTGGACCCGACAGTGGACGGGTGACGCCGATTCAAAGCGGCATATGGAGTCCATGCCTTACAAGGAGGAGGAGTTGTTTGGAGACGGCCTCTCGGACCTTGTCTCTACTGCTACGGCTGGTAAGTCAAATTTCTTACCTTATGTCCCCCCGCAGCATACAAAGAAGGCACCTCATTATCAAATGCAGTCCTTTCGTTCCAATAAGAGCAAGAAGGTACGGGGATCGTCCTTTGTTGCCAGAGGAAAAGGCAAGGGTAAAAGGCTGCACACAGCTAGTTCCCAGGAGCAGAAGTCCTCCCCTGCATCTGCAAAGTACACCGCATGACGCTGGGGCTTCCCGGGGGGAGGCAGATCTAGTGGGGGCTCGTCTTCGGTTTTTCAGCCACGTCTGGGTTCGCTCGCAGGTGGATCCCTGGGCATTAGAGATTGTTTCTCAGGGATACAGGCTGGAATTCGAAGACTTGCCTCCTCGACGGTTTTTCAAATCGGCTCTGCCGGCTTCCCCATCAGAGAGGGAGCTAGTGTTGGCAGCAATCCAAAAATTATATATTCAACAGGTGATTATCACAGTTCCTCATCTCCAGCAAGGAGAGGGATATTACTCAACCCTGTTTGTGGTCCCAAAACCAGACGGTTTGGTCAGACCCATTTTAAATCTAAAATCCCTGAACCTGTACTTGAAGAGGTTCAAGTTCAAAATGGAATCACTCAGGGCGGTCATAGCCAGCCTGGAGGGGGGGGGATTGGATGGTGTCCCTGGACATAAAGGATGCTTACCTTCATGTTCCGATATTCCCCCCATACCAGGCATTCCTGAGATTTGCAGTGCAGGACTGTCACTACCAATTTCAGACGTTGCCGTTTCGGCTTTCCACGGCCCCGACAATTTTCACCAAGGTAATGGCAGAAATGATGGTGCTCCTGCGCAGGCAGGGTGTCACAATTATCCCATACTTGGACGATCTCCTCATAAAGGCGAGATCTCGGGAGAAGTTGCTGGACAGCGTGTCTCTGTCCATGAAGACGTTGCAGTTACACGGCTGGATTCTCAATATACCGAAGTCCCAGCTAGTCCCTACAACGCGTCTGACCTTTTTGGGCCTAATTCTGGACACAGATCAGAAAAAGGTTTTTCTTCCGATCGAAAAGGTTCAGGAGCTCATAGCCCTGGTCAGGAACCTATTAAAGCAAAAAAAAAAAAAAAAAAAAAAAGATTTCAGTGCATAATTGCACACGGGTGCTGGGGAAGATGGTAGCTTCATACGAGGCCATCCCCTTCGGCAGGTTCCATGCGAGGACTTTTCAATGGGACCTCTTGGACAAGTGGTCAGGGTCCCATTTACAAATGCATCAAAGGATCACCCTGTCTCCCAGGACCAGGGTATCTCTCCTGTGGTGGCTGCACAGTGCTCACCTACTAGAGGGTCGCAGTTTCGGCATTCAGGACTGGGTCCTGGTGACCATGGACGCAAGCCTCCGAGGCTGGGGAGCAGTCACACTGGGAAGAAATTTCCAAGGTCTCTGGTCAAATCTAGAGACTTGTCTCCACATCAACGTCCTGGAGTTGAGGGCCATATACAACGCCCTGCGTCAAGCGGAGGAATTGCTTCGGGAAAAAACGGTCTGATTCAGTCAGACAATATCACGGCAGTGGCTCATGTAAACCGCCAAGGCGGAACGCGAAGCAGAGTTGCCATGGCAGAAGCGACCAGGATTCTACGCTGGGCGGAAGGCCATGTAAGCGCACTATCAGCAGTGTTCATCCCGGGGGTGGACAACTGGGAGGCGTATTTCCTCAGCAGGAACGACCTGCATCCGGGAGAGTGGGGACTTCATCAAGAAGTCTTCGCACAGATCACGGGTCGGTGGGGGCTGCCTCAAATAGACATGATGGCGTCCCGTCTCAACAAAAAGCTAAAGCGATATTGCGCCAGGTCAAGGGACCCTCAGGCGGTAGCGGTAGATGCTCTGGTGACACCTTGGGTGTTCAGATCGGTCTATGTGTTTCCTCCTCTTCCTCTCATACCCAAGGTGTTGAGAATAATAAGAATAAGCAGGGTCAGAACAATCCTCGTTGTTCCAGATTGGCCATGGAGGACTTGGTATCCGGAGCTGCAAGAGTTGCTCACAGAAGATCCGTGGCCTCTTCCTCTAAGGCAGGACCTGCTGCAGCAGGGGCCCTGTCTGTTCCAAGACTTACCGCGGCTGCGTTTGACGGCATGATTTTTCACGTGGATAGGGCAGAGTTGAGGACTCGTCCTCAATTTCTGCCCAAGGTGGTCTCATCTTTTCATATGAACCAACCTATTGTCGTGCCTGTGGCTACACGGGACTTGGAGGATTCCGAGTCCCTGGATGTGGTCCGGGCTTTGAAGATTTATGTGACCAGAACAGCTAGGATCAGGAAGACTGAAGCTCTGTTTGTTCTGTATGCGGCCAACAAGGTTGGCGCTCCTGCTTCAAAGCAGACCATTGCTCGCTGGATCTGTAACACGATTCAGCAGGCGCATTCTTCGGCAGGATTGCCATTGCCTAAATCGGTTAAGGCCCATTCCACTAGGAAGGTAGGCTCCTCTTGGGTGGCTGCCCGGGGGGTCTCGGCACTACAACTGTACCGAGCTGCTACTTGGTCGGGGTCAAACACCTTTGCAAAGTTCTGTAAGTGTGATACCCTTGCTGAGGAGGACCTCCTGTTTGCTCAATCGGTGCTGCAGAGTCATCCGCACTCTCCCGCCCGTTTGGGAGCTTTGGTATACTCCCCATGGTCCTTACGGAGTCCCCAGCATCCACTAGGACGTTAGAGAAAATAAGATTTTACTTACCGGTAAATCTATTTCTCGTAGTCCGTAGAGGATGCTGGGCGCCCGTCCCAAGTGCGGACTTCTTCTGCAAGACTTGTATATAGTTATTGCTTACATAAGGGTTATGTTATAGTTGATCGGGTTTGAACCGAGGCTATGTTATTGTTCATACTGTTAACTGGGTAGTTTATCACAAGTTATACGGTGTGATTGGTGTGGCTGGTATGAATCTTGCCCTTAGATTTACAAAAATCCTTTCCTCGTACTGTTCATCTCCTCTGGGCACAGTTTCTCTAACTGAGGTCTGGAGGAGGGGCATAGAGGGAGGAGCCAGTGCACACCCAGAATCCAAAGCTTTCTTAAAGTGCCCTATCTCCTGCGGAGCCCGTCTATTCCCCATGGTCCTTACGGAGTCCCCAGCATCCTCTACGGACTAGGAGAAATAGATTTACCGGTAAGTAAAATCTTATTTCTGCAGAGATGTGAGGTGCCAGCAACACAACTTCCAGTCCCACTTTTGCTTCATTATTCCACTCTGTGAGCCTGATTCAGATGTGGTTGAAGGTAGATCAATGCTGCTTACTTGGAAGTAGCAGTGATGCTCAGATATGTTATATGTCCGATGCTGCATCCGAGGATGCAGCATTAGTACACTTGCGACACCACAGGCTGGCCGTGTGACTTATGAGGTTATGCAAGCCGTGGCAAAAGGCCAGGAAATGTCTGTCCTGGCCTCCGTATTGTGAAAAGGCTGCAGTCGCCACTCCCTCCACGTCCCCAAACCACTACAGACTATCAATCAGGCTGTGACTTAGGGAACACTGCGTCCAATGACACAGGACCCATTCTGCACATGTGCAGAATGGGTCCTGCTCATGCACAGTACACAAAATATCAGAGATGTAGGTAAACCATCAAATTTGCATACAACTCTAAATCAGGCCCTATGTTTCCAGACACAATAACACTAATGTATTGTGGGTTATGTTCACATTCCAATGGTATAATCGATGGCAACATTGCTTTTACTGGTTCAGTGTTCCATTTTCGGGAATACTAACCAACTCCAAATGGGTCCTACACACGCACATGTAAGTAAACCATTGGGTTTACGGGATGTAGTCACGATCCCGGCATTCGGGATCCCAGCGGTCAGCATTCCGACACCGGGATCCCAGTCGCCAGAATGCTGGCAGGGGGCCGCCGAAGGTTATTCCCACTTGTGGGTTTCCACGACACCCATAGAGTGGGAATAGAACTTGTGGTGAGCGCAGCGAGTCCGCAAGGGGATTCATTGCACTCGACCCCCTCTTGGCATTCTGGCGGCCGGGATCCCGGCGTCGGCATGTTGACCGCTGGTATCCCGACTACCGGTATCCCGAACCCAACCCATGTTTATGTACTATATATCTCTGAATCAGGCCCACAGGCGTTAAATTGTTCGCATTGGAGGACTTACTCCATTGTGAACAGAAAGTCTTTACTTGCCACAGGGCTGGTGCAAATTGTGGTGCGACTGCTCTTTTTTTTAAAGCAGCAATCATTTACAAGGCAAAACCAATTTTGTTTTTCCTTGTAAATTATTGCTGCTTTTAAAAAATGGGCAGACACGCTGAAAATTCCTGCACCTCTGGATCTCAGAGGCTATTACATTTAGCTACATATCTAAAAATATTTGCACACTATAATCACTATTTCAGCAAAGTATTAACCATTTGAACCAGAGTTGAAGATACAGTGGTTCATGAAGTTAAACGGATCCCTTAGGATGGATACATATATAGTATATGAGGCGGAATTCAATTGTGTATCCAATCTCTCATCTAACGTGAAGGGAGATGGGGGGCGCAATGTACAATTGAGCTTTTTTTCTTATCATGCACATTGCACCCAGAGAGGTCGAATTTAGCTGCTTTATATCGGGACACTTTTATGTCGGTACGCAATTGAGATCGGAGCAGAAAACAGCAGTGGTGTAACTACCGTGGGTGCAGCTGCTTCGGGCCCCTGGCTCCTTCCAGGGCTCACAGCTCCCCCTGGACCCTGTCACAGGCTGCCTCCAAAGCATGGCACTCCGCAATCACTTCTGGCCGGAGGGCAGATGTAGGGTGGGGGGTGGGCCACACTATGGCAAACATTGTCCCAGCCTGTCATGCCAGCCCATCTCTTGGTAGCAAGGAGTGCAGTGCCGCGATTCACAGGTATTTAGGGAATGGGGCCTAATGCCATGAAGTGCCCGCCCCCATCAGAGACCTGTGCAGTAATCAGATAATGTCTCCTCCATCTCTCTCTTTCCCCCCTCTATCTCCTGTTCACTTCCCCTCCCTCTCTCCTGTTCACTCCCCCTCCCTCTTTCTCTCCCCCTCACTCTCTCGCTGACACACTCGCTATCTCTCTCCCTGACACTGTCTCTCTCTCTCTCTCTCTCTCTTACGCTGTCTCTCTCTCTCTCTCCCTGACACTGTCTCTCTTTCTGACTCTGTCTATCCCTCTCTCTGACACTGTCTCTCCCAGACACTGTCTCTTTCTCACTCTCTCTCTCTCCCTGACACTTTCTCTCTCTCTCCCTGACACACACACTCTCTCTAGCTGACACCCCCTTTCTCTCTCACTCTTGGGGAGAGAGAGTCTCTCCCCAACACACTCTCTCTTGTTGCCCTCTCTTTCTCTCCCTCCCTCCCTGACACTATGTCTCTCTCTCTCTCGCTCGCCTTCCTCTTTCTCTTTTGCTGTGTAAAAGCTCAGTCACTGCTTTTAAATGGCTCCAGACCCTCCAACATGACCCGCCCCACTAGGTACAAAATGCTCTGTTTCTGGACTTCCCTCTTAATTTATGATTTCCATCACCTGTGTTGAACTAGTTAAATGATAAGAAAGCTGTTTCTTCACAGGCGATGGCAATAATAAATTAAGAGGGAAGTCCAGAAACAGAGCATTTTGTATCTAGTGGGGCGGGTCATGTTGGAGGGTATGTGGCTCCAGGTGATATATAATTTACAATAAAGGGTACATGGGGGCATACAGAATCTCACATACAAAAGGTCAGGAACCAAAGTCTTATATGGTCACATTACTCTTTGCAGTTGCAAATGGGTCAGTGCAGCTTTAGGGCGGGACACTAACACCGGTATTCAATTAGCATGATGTGCAGGGCCGGTGCAAGGCTTCTCAACATCCTAGGCAAAATTTCAGCCTGCTACCCCCCCCCCCCCACCTTGTAGCACACTGAATGAGCCGACATTCACATTGTAGCACACTGAATGAGCCGAAATTCACCTTGTAGCACACTGAATGAGCCGAAATTCACATTGTAGCACACTGAATGAGCCGAAATTCACCTTGTAGCACACTGAATGAGCCGAAATTCACATTGTAGCACACTGAATGAGCCGAAATTCACATTGTAGCACACTGAATGAGCCGACATTCCCATTGTAGCACACTGAATGAGCCGAAATTCACCTTGTAGCACACTGAATGAGCCGACATTCACATTGTAGCACACTGAATGAGCCGAAATTCACCTTGTAGCACACTGAATGAGCCGAAATTCACATTGTAGCACACTGAATGAGCCGAAATTCACCTTGTAGCACACTGAATGAGCCGAAATTCACATTGTAGCACACTGAATGAGCCGAAATTCACATTGTAGCACACTGAATGAGCCGACATTCCCATTGTAGCACACTGAATGAGCCGAAATTCACCTTGTAGCACACTGAATGAGCCGACATTCACATTGTAGCACACTGAATGAGCCGAAATTCACCTTGTAGCACACTGAATGAGCCGACATTCACATTGTAGCACACTGAATGAGCCGAAATTCACCTTGTAGCACACTGAATGAGCCGACATTCACATTGTAGCACACTGAATGAGCCGAAATTCACCTTGTAGCACACTGAATGAGCCGACATTCACATTGTAGCACACTGAATGAGCAGACATTCACCTTGTAGCACACTGAATGAGCCGAAATTCACATTGTAGCACACTGAATGAGCCGAAATTCACATTGTAGCACACTGAATGAGCCGACATTCACATTTTAGCACACTGAATGAGCAGACATTCACATTGTAGCACACTGAATGAGCAGACATTCACATTGTAGCACACTGAATGAGCCGAAATTCACCTTGTAGCACACTGAATGAGCCGAAATTCACATTGTAGCACACTGAATGAGACGAAATTCACATTATTGTACACGGAATGAGCCAAAATTGACATTATAGCACAAGGTATGGGGGGAACATGAGCACGCTCAGCCATTTAAAAAACAACAAAAAAACTTCCGGGTCTGTGGAGAAGTGCCGGTATGCCATGCCGCCGCATACCAGCCCACTTCGACCACTAAATATATATATATATATATATATATATATACATACACCCATGATAAAGCCTAATATTTTTCCTATATAACACACTATAAAGAGGTTAAGAGACACAGTACGCAATTGGCGCACGAGGTACCGTAAGGGTACGCCCTTAGCGTAGCGGACACTGTATCGGGAGCGAGTCGCTCGAGCGTCACAAACGCTCGCGAGAATACGCTGTTGGTATCGGGCACACTATAGGTGAGCGACTACCGTAATGCTACGCTATCAGCGTAGCGGACGCTCGAGACCACGAGGAGATCACGAGCGGCGCAGACGCTCACAAGATAACAATCAGTAGACCTTGAATGTAACACACAGAAAAGATATTCTTATACTGTAGACTTTGTACTGAAACACTGTAGCGATATAACGCTGCTTAACCTTGTTTACACTAAAGCTGTTTGAGTGATAGAGACGCTCCTATTGCCCTCTGCAATATAATGAACACACAATATCGTGCTAAGGATCCAACACCTTTACTAACAAGCTTTAAGTTATATCGAAAAGGGGAAAAACAGTTTACAAGTCATACACTACAAACTAACATATAATTCTAACAGAATAACTAGACAGAAATATACACAATTGAGAATAATCGCAATTACAAATACATAGACTAAGTGTGAATGGCTAACATTATACGGGTAACAAAGTGGCAACAGAGAAACATACCATACGGGGAACACTCGCAGGCGCAACCGGAATCCAGTCCTCCAATTATCAGCGATAACTGTTGAAGAGAGAGTACTGGCCGGTCTGAGGACGGTGACCCTTATATACACTGCACACAATACAGTACAATGGTCCCTATATTCTTATTGTTCATTGGACACAGGAATTCGTCTTCGCATTATAACAAAAGGTCATAGGTTGGTTCATACAGGTGGGCTGTGACGATTTCAAACTGCTCAGGTGGGTGGGAAACTGGGTTTCCCGCCGCATGGGTAATAGAGTGCAAATACAGTAAATGTTCATAAACTTCTTATGTCCATAACTATTCGCACGAGCGATTAATTCGCTTCAAACCAACACCGGAATATTGCTAATTAAATACTCTTCCGATGGATACTAAACACCACTGTATAACCCCTGTCTGACCCTTCGTATCAAACAAAGAGGGATCTCTTTGTCTATGAACATGCTACATTAACTAAACTTTCAGATTCTATCAAAGGGACCATAATCTACAAAATTCATTATATGGTTAAAATATGTTACGATTGAGTCGCACGCTAGACGCATACAAACTCTACCGTAAATGCGCATACCGTGCGCCCGCGGGTGCACGCAACAGCGAGTATGCGCACGCACGGGAGAGCTCATGCACGCGCAGCGGGGACACGCATGAGGTGCAGATATGGCAATGTGTAGCGTGATATTTTTCTGACTTTGACAGTCCACCCTTTGGCAGTCACCAATAACTGCCACTTTCTAAAACATTTCAAAAAGAGAAAAATATATGTCATGTATAATATATTTCTATGATTGGGTAGGGGAGGAGAGGAGAAGGTAGGAAAAGGGTATGACCTAGTGAGATAGCCGAAGCATGTGTGTATGAATCCATGTTTGGGGGGGTCATGTATCATCGTGCCGTACGTGTTTTAAATCAAGCTTCGAGGTATTGCGAAGTATACATTTGAATTCCTTCTTACCCCGTGGTACGGGTCTGTGGATGGGCTGTCAAACTTTACCGAGCTCTCTTCGGCTTTTGGTTGCAACAAAATGGGGGAGCACATTTTAGTTGATGATACATGAGTAGGGGGGATATGTGGGTGCTGATATCTGTGCCTGTATTCCCTATCGACTATGTGTGTCATTACCTGAAGGTTGTAGAGATGAAGATAAAGAACAATTATGGTAAATGCAGTGATAAACTATGTGAGTTTAATATACATTTGCCGATTGAGGTCTTGTCTTGTCTTGTCTCGATGTACATGTTGACTGTAGTCTCTTTGTGCTTTTGCCAATAAACGCAAGCAAAGCTTTATCAATGTCCACAGACTTACAAAAAGTGTTGGGCTAGCGTAAAATGAAAGTCACTAGGGATATGGGGGGTCTATGGCATAGTCCATCATTTGTCTGTGTAAAAAGGTTGTCAAATTCTTCTTCCAAGCGGATGTCTTTTTACCTTGGAGAGAAACAAAGGAGAAACGGGTGAAAGAAACAGACCGTGGAATCACATTTTCATCACAACATTGTCTCTATCGTTGGGTCATAAACCAAATCAGTCGTTGTTATTACAGTATCTTCACTTCTTAAACTCATCACTCGGGCGCTACGTTTACACTTTGTTAAAACCCGAACGCATCTAAATATCAGACCGACCAATATGATGACACCCAGAGTACACAAAAGAAATTTCCCTACATCCATGATAATTCCTTGAGTCCAGTCTCCTAAACCAGAGAACCAATTTCGTGGGTTCAACCATGACACCCAACTGGTCAGCTCATTACCCACAGCGGCAAGGGTGAGATTGTGTTTCCTTCGGAACTCCCATTTTAATTGCAAAATGTCATCCATCTTTTTGTCTATGACCTCGACCGGGTCCTCGGTGCTGTTTGTAATATATGTGCAGCACTTTATTCCATACTGAGTCGCTAGGGTAACACAATACCCGCCTGTCACAGCTGTGAGATAATTGAGAATCATCCCATGCTGAACCAGTTCTGTTTTATAAGCTTGGAGCTCCCTTCCGGTATACCTGAATGTGTCATCATACATTTCAGTGATATTGTCTAATAAATTTGCAAGCGCAGATATGTATTTATAATTTATCACTCCTCTGGCGGTACGAGTGATATCTAACGCAATTAGGAATTGAATCCCGGTGAATTCATTGATCAGGTCAGAGGCCGGATGCTCTGTTCTTTCTATTAGGTGGCGTTTAACGATGTGCTCGTAATGAGTGTGAGTATAAGGAGCTTGGGCACTGCGGTGAACATCTTTCATTTTAGTATGTGATACGGTCATTACCTCAGGCAGTACTTTTCCAATATAACACAACCCCTTCTGAGTTTGGGGCAAGCCACTTATACGCCTTCCTCCCGCATATGAAATATGCATCATCGGGGAGAACATTACCATATTACACATTTTCCATATGAAATTTCCTAACCCTAATTCTCCCATCTGTTTAGTACACGTATCAGTTTGTACGATATGTGCACAGTATCCTGGTGATACCTCTCCAACTCTCATGGTCCTACTTCCTAGGGTATACCTATATCGGAAATATCTTCCACTACCGGCTAAGTGGCGTATAAGTTCTGTATCTGTAGGCAATCCATCGGCTCTATGTGAGAATGTCATGGTTTTGTTATTCCATGACACTTCCCAATTTCCCGGCTTTCGGGGATTGGAAATGTTAAAGCACACTAAAGACCTATCCACATGGTATTGGTGGAGCTTCAAACTAGGAGGACTAGAGATATTAAACCTCTTGTCCACCGGCATCCCACCACTTAACTCAAGTACCTCCCCTATCGTTAAAGGAAATGGTACTAGTCCTGACTTGCTGTGACCTTGAGGTACTTGAGAGCATACCCAACAGTCTGTCTGATTTAGTACTTTACCCACTAAGGAGTGATAGTCACTCAATGGATGCCTATCCATATGGATATTAAAACTGGATTGGCATTTCTTGATGCACCCATCCTCAACTACATTGTCACAATGCCTACAGATGCAATTTTCTTCAGCTAACAGTAAATAACATGGCTGCTAGATCGTTTCCGGTACTCGCCTTTGTTCGGTGATTGTGTTGTTATTGGAAATTTACGCCTCCATCTTTGTCATCAGAAACCTTTCTGGATCCTTTCTCGACCTCACTGGTACTCTCACCGAAACAGACTGCTCTGGTCAACATCATGGTCAACAGGAAAACACGTATCACAGTCTCTTGAGGCGAGTCCATCTTACAGGAGGAGAAAGGAGAAATTTGTAATGGGGGTACAGGAAAAACAGTTTGTGGGGGAGAGAAACTTGTTACGATAATTAGTTCTCTAGTCTTGTCGTTCTTCTTGTTCTGCTGTCATCTCAAAGGTGCTGTCTCTCAGTCTTCCAACCGAACACTCCGGTGATACAATATTTCTTCCAAACCAGCGATCTTTCTGTAAGGAGCAAAAATCTTGCATCACCATTTGTCTAACTGATGTGTGACATACCATCTTTAAAACATGAAAACATGAGTGAGAAGAGAGAAAACAAAAAAAACAAAAGAGAGAGAGAACAATTCATATATATCCATATTACATAAACCAACAATAAACAACAACAGGAAAAAAAAAACATTTTTCAAACATTTTAAAACATTGTTCATCAGGCTGTCATATCTACATGTCCAATGGTATCCTTGTGCAGTCCCTCCCACCAGCACCTCCATACTTCACCCTTTGTATCTGGCCAGGATACATTGATGCGGGTAGGTCATGCTGGGGTTTGGTAGACTTCTGCAAAGACCAAGTAGCTATGCAATGTTTGAGTCCTGTCGATGACCGTCAGAGATGGGGAAAAAGAAAACATTTCACAGATACATTTCAAATTTTACCCGGTCATTCCTGTGCCTTCAAGGAAAAATGACCTCCCAATTTGTTAATGATAACCTCAGGCTTACCATCAGTCCTAATGATCACCTTTCCAGACTACATATCATGGGTGTGGCCCAAAATTCTTCCTATATGATCCCTGATTATAATTTGATGTGTCATAACTTTGCTCGTGTTCTTGTCTAGGGGGTCTGACTTTATGTGGGCTGTTACAGTTACTGGCATAATGCCCTTCTCTTTTACAAAGATCACAAACCCTGGGCTTCCTCCAAGTGTCAGTGAAATGGGGTCTTGGTTGATTTGATGCCTCCTCAAACGCTTGGATGCTCATCACCATCAACCGCTTTCCCTGTACCTCCCTGATTCCTTGGATACCATGATTATGTCGTTGTCTAGGGAGTTAGTTGATATACCTTCTGTGAATCTTTGATCATACAATTACGTGCAAAATGACCTTCCTTCTGGCAATTGTAACACTTTATCACCTTTGACTTAGACTTACCCACCGGGACCTGAGGCTTCTTATCTGCCTGTGCTTTGTTCAGTCTACAGTCTCGTGCAAAATGTCCCTCTTTATGACAACTGTAACAAACTACCACACTTGGATTTCTCGCAGGGGTTTGGGGCTTAAGCTGGTGTGGCTTTGTTGTCAGGGCTTTTCCACTGGTTGTCATTTGCTTACTGCCTTGTGACTTCAGGTGTTTGCTAATGTTCAGATCATGATCAATAGCGGCCTCTTTTAATGCAGCCACCAAGATATTTCTCCAGTTTGGGTTGGTGGTCTGTATCCTTGTTCTCAACACCTCCTTTAAACCATTCATTAATACCTTAACCGCTACTTCTCTGTGCGGTGCACTTGTTCCAATGTTTTCTATACCTGTATACCTAGTCATGTCCTGCAATGCCCGATGGAAATAATCAGAAATACTTTCCCCTTCGTTTTGTCTTATGGAGAAAATTTTGTTCCATTCGACAATGGCTGGGAAATATACTCCTAACTGTCGGTTGATCTGCTTAATACATTCCTGATTGTTTTCCTCCGTACGTGGTACCTCTGTGTTTAATTTACAATCAGCAATAAATTTCGCAGGGTCAACACTGGAGGGCAAACATGCCCTCAGCACTGTCCGCCAATCTTTGTTGGTGGGTTCTGTGGAGTTTCCTAGTTCTTTAATAAATCTCTGACATGAAACTAGATCTTCCCTAGGATCAGGGAATTCAGACATGATTGATCTCAATTCTGTCCGGGACCAGGGACGGCGCATTGCACTGTCCTTGACGGGAATGATTCCCTGAGCGTCAGTCTTCCCATTGGGGACTGTGATCACCCTGACAGGACTAAACTCAATTACATCACCTTGTGTTGGTCTTACAATATGGGGTACATTTGTTTGTGCGTGATATATAACACCGTACGTACCTGTGGACACGACCTCACCTGACCCTCCGTTAGGGGGTTTGATTACTGTCTTTACCAATTTGGTCGCGTCCACCTGGATGTCTTGTAGGCTGGCTGCTGGAAGAGGTGCCGATATCGTGCTGGGCTCACTTTCTTGCTGGTAGTCCTGAGGGAAGTTTGACATGGGGTGCGACTTGCACAGGTTAACATTTGTAATTTTTACACTTTCATTTTTATAAACATTATTACATTTGTTACTTTCATTCTTAATACAGTTACTAAGTGCATTTTTATCGTGCCCCCTAGAGATGAGCGGGTTCGGTTTCTCTGAATCCGAACCCGCCAGAACTTCATGTTTTTTTTCACGGGTCCGAGCGACTCGGATCTTCCCGCCTTGCTCGGTTAACCCGAGCGCGCCCGAACGTCATCATGACGCTGTCGGATTCTCGCGAGGCTCGGATTCTATCGCGAGACTCGGATTCTATATAAGGAGCCGCGCGTCGCCGCCATTTTCACACGTGCATTGAGATTGATAGGGAGAGGACGTGGCTGGCGTCCTCTCCATTTAGATTATAAGAGACTGAGAGAGATTTACTGGAGCTGACTAGGAGGAGTACTGTTACTGTAGAAGTGTAGAGACTGAGTGGAGAGAGTTTACTAGTGATTACAGTGCAGTTTACTTTATAATCCGTTCTCTGCCTGAAAAAAGCGATACACACAGTGACTCAGTCAGTCACATACCATATCTGTGTGCACTGCTCAGGCTCAGGCCAGTGTGCTGCATCATCTATTATCTATATATAATATTATATATATATCTGTCTGACTGCTCAGCTCACACAGCTTATAATTGTGGGGGAGACTGGGGAGCACTACTGCAGTGCCAGTTATAGGTTATAGCTGGAGCCAGGAGTACATAATATATTATATAGTGAGTGACCACCAGACACACAGTGCAGTTTATTTAATATATCCGTTCTCTGCCTGAAAAAAGCGATACACACAGTGACTCAGTCAGTCACATACCATATCTGTGTGCACTGCTCAGGCTCAGGCCAGTGTGCTGCATCATCTATTATCTATATATAATATTATATATATCTGTCTGACTGCTCAGCTCACACAGCTTATAATTGTGGGGGAGACTGGGGAGCACTACTGCAGTGCCAGTTATAGGTTATAGCAGGAGCCAGGAGTACATAATATATTATATAGTGAGTGACCACCAGACACACAGTGCAGTTTATTTAATATATCCGTTCTCTGCCTGAAAAAAGCGATACACACAGTGACTCAGTCAGTCACATACCATATCTGTGTGCACTGCTCAGGCTCAGGCCAGTGTGCTGCATCATCTATTATCTATATATAATATTATATATATCTGTCTGACTGCTCAGCTCACACAGCTTATAATTGTGGGGGAGACTGGGGAGCACTACTGCAGTGCCAGTTATAGGTTATAGCAGGAGCCAGGAGTACATATTATATTAAAATTAAACAGTGCACACTTTTGCTGCAGGAGTGCCACTGCCAGTGTGACTGACCAGTGACCTGACCACACTGACCACCAGTATAGTTAGTAGTATACTTATATTGTGATTGCCTGAAAAAGTTAAACACTCGTCGTGTGACTTCACTTGTGTGTTTTTGTTTTTTTTATTCTATAAAAATAAAACTCATTCTGCTGACAGACAGTGTCCAGCAGGTCCGTCATTATATAATATATAATATATACCTGTCCGGCTGCAGTAGTGATATATATATATTTTTTATATCATTTATCATCCAGTCGCAGCAGACACAGTACGGTAGTTCACGGCTGTGGCTACCTCTGTGTCTCTGCACTCGGCAGGCAGTCCGTCCATAATTGTAATACCACCTAACCGTGGATTTTTTTCATTCTTCTTTATACATACATAGTTACATAGACATCTTCTCTTTATCAACCAGTCTATATTAGCTGCAGACACAGTACAGTACGGTAGTTCACGGCTGTGGCTATCTCTGTGTCTGCACTCGGCAGGCAGTCCGTCCATAATTGTATACCACCTAACCGTGGTTTTTTTTCATTCTTCTTTATACATACATAGTTACATAGACATCTTCTCTTTATCAACCAGTCTATATTAGCTGCAGACACAGTACAGTACGGTAGTTCACGGCTGTGGCTACCTCTGTGTCTGCAGTCGGCAGGCAGTCCATAATTGTATACTAGTATCCATCTCCATTGTTTACCTGAGGTGCCTTTTAGTTGTGCCTATTAAAATATGGAGAACAAAAATGTTGAGGTTCCAAAATTAGGGAAAGATCAAGATCCACTTCCACCTCGTGCTGAAGCTGCTGCCACTAGTCATGGCCGAGACGATGAAATGCCAGCAACGTCGTCTGCCAAGGCCGATGCCCAATGTCATAGTACAGAGCATGTCAAATCCAAAACACCAAATATCAGAAAAAAAAGGACTCCAAAACCTAAAATAAAATTGTCGGAGGAGAAGCGTAAACTTGCCAATATGCCATTTACCACACGGAGTGGCAAGGAACGGCTGAGGCCCTGGCCTATGTTCATGGCTAGTGGTTCAGCTTCACATGAGGATGGAAGCACTCAGCCTCTCGCTAGAAAAATGAAAAGACTCAAGCTGGCAAAAGCAGCACAGCAAAGAACTGTGCATTCTTCGAAATCCCAAATCCACAAGGAGAGTCCAATTGTGTCGGTTGCGATGCCTGACCTTCCCAACACTGGACGTGAAGAGCATGCGCCTTCCACCATTTGCACGCCCCCTGCAAGTGCTGGAAGGAGCACCCGCAGTCCAGTTCCTGATAGTCAGATTGAAGATGTCAGTGTTGAAGTACACCAGGATGAGGAGGATATGGGTGTTGCTGGCGCTGGGGAGGAAATTGACCAGGAGGATTCTGATGGTGAGGTGGTTTGTTTAAGTCAGGCACCCGGGGAGACACCTGTTGTCCGTGGGAGGAATATGGCCGTTGACATGCCAGGTGAAAATACCAAAAAAATCAGCTCTTCGGTGTGGAGGTATTTCACCAGAAATGCGGACAACAGGTGTCAAGCCGTGTGTTCCCTTTGTCAAGCTGTAATAAGTAGGGGTAAGGACGTTAACCACCTCGGAACATCCTCCCTTATACGTCACCTGCAGCGCATTCATAATAAGTCAGTGACAAGTTCAAAAACTTTGGGTGACAGCGGAAGCAGTCCACTGACCAGTAAATCCCTTCCTCTTGTAACCAAGCTCACGCAAACCACCCCACCAACTCCCTCAGTGTCAATTTCCTCCTTCCCCAGGAATGCCAATAGTCCTGCAGGCCATGTCACTGGCAATTCTGACGAGTCCTCTCCTGCCTGGGATTCCTCCGATGCATCCTTGCGTGTAACGCCTACTGCTGCTGGCGCTGCTGTTGTTGCCGCTGGGAGTCGATGGTCATCCCAGAGGGGAAGTCGTAAGCCCACTTGTACTACTTCCAGTAAGCAATTGACTGTTCAACAGTCCTTTGCGAGGAAGATGAAATATCACAGCAGTCATCCTACTGCAAAGCGGATAACTGAGGCCTTGACAACTATGTTGGTGTTAGACGTGCGTCCGGTATCCGCCGTTAGTTCACAGGGAACTAGACAATTTATTGAGGCAGTGTGCCCCCGTTACCAAATACCATCTAGGTTCCACTTCTCTAGGCAGGCGATACCGAGAATGTACACGGACGTCAGAAAAAGACTCACCAGTGTCCTAAAAAATGCAGTTGTACCCAATGTCCACTTAACCACGGACATGTGGACAAGTGGAGCAGGGCAGGGTCAGGACTATATGACTGTGACAGCCCACTGGGTAGATGTATGGACTCCCGCCGCAAGAACAGCAGCGGCGGCACCAGTAGCAGCATCTCGCAAACGCCAACTCTTTCCTAGGCAGGCTACGCTTTGTATCACCGCTTTCCAGAATACGCACACAGCTGAAAACCTCTTACGGCAACTGAGGAAGATCATCGTGGAATGGCTTACCCCAATTGGACTCTCCTGTGGATTTGTGGCATCGGACAATGCCAGCAATATTGTGTGTGCATTAAATATGGGCAAATTCCAGCACGTCCCATGTTTTGCACATACCTTGAATTTGGTGGTGCAGAATTTTTTAAAAAACGACAGGGGCGTGCAAGAGATGCTGTCGGTGGCCAGAAGAATTGCGGGACACTTTCGGCGTACAGGCACCACGTACAGAAGACTGGAGCACCACCAAAAACTACTGAACCTGCCCTGCCATCATCTGAAGCAAGAAGTGGTAACGAGGTGGAATTCAACCCTCTATATGCTTCAGAGGTTGGAAGAGCAGCAAAAGGCCATTCAAGCCTATACAATTGAGCACGATATAGGAGGTGGAATGCACCTGTCTCAAGTGCAGTGGAGAATGATTTCAACGTTGTGCAAGGTTCTGATGCCCTTTGAACTTGCCACACGTGAAGTCAGTTCAGACACTGCCAGCCTGAGTCAGGTCATTCCCCTCATCAGGCTTTTGCAGAAGAAGCTGGAGGCATTGAAGAAGGAGCTAAAAGGGAGCGATTCCGCTAGGCATGTGGGACTTGTGGATGCAGCCCTTAATTCGCTTAACAAGGATTCACGGGTGGTCAATCTGTTGAAATCAGAGCACTACATTTTGGCCACCGTGCTCGATCCTAGATTTAAAGCCTACCTTGGATCTCTCTTTCCGGCAGACACAAGTCTGCTGGGGTTGAAAGACCTGCTGGTGACAAAATTGTCAAGTCAAGCGGAACGCGACCTGTCAACATCTCCTCCTTCACATTCTCCCGCAACTGGGGGTGCGAGGAAAAGGCTCAGAATTCCGAGCCCACCCGCTGGCGGTGATGCAGGGCAGTCTGGAGCGACTGCTGATGCTGACATCTGGTCCGGACTGAAGGACCTGACAACGATTACGGACATGTCGTCTACTGTCACTGCATATGATTCTCTCAACATTGATAGAATGGTGGAGGATTATATGAGTGACCGCATCCAAGTAGGCACGTCACACAGTCCGTACTTATACTGGCAGGAAAAAGAGGCAATTTGGAGGCCCTTGCACAAACTGGCTTTATTCTACCTAAGTTGCCCTCCCACAAGTGTGTACTCCGAAAGAGTGTTTAGTGCCGCCGCTCACCTTGTCAGCAATTGTCAATTCCTCCGCGGAGACATTGACCAGCAGCAATTGCCTCCACAAAGTACACAGGGAGCTGAGATGGTGGATTCCAGTGGGGACGAATTGATAATCTGTGAGGAGGGGGATGTACACGGTGATATATCGGAGGGTGAAGATGAGGTGGACATCTTGCCTCTGTAGAGCCAGTTTGTGCAAGGAGAGATTAATTGCTTCTTTTTTGGGGGGGGGTCCAAACCAACCCGTCATATCAGTCACAGTCGTGTGGCAGACCCTGTCACTGAAATGATGGGTTGGTTAAAGTGTGCATGTCCTGTTTTGTTTATACAACATAAGGGTGGGTGGGAGGGCCCAAGGACAATTCCATCTTGCACCTCTTTTTTCTTTTCTTTTTCTTTGCATCATGTGCTGATTGGGGAGGGTTTTTTGGAAGGGACATCCTGCGTGACACTGCAGTGCCACTCCTAGATGGGCCCGGTGTTTGTGTCGGCCACTAGGGTCGCTAATCTTACTCACACAGTCAGCTACCTCATTGCGCCTCTTTTTTTCTTTGCGTCATGTGCTGTTTGGGGAGGGTTTTTTGGAAGGGACATCCTGCGTGACACTGCAGTGCCACTCCTAGATGGGCCCGGTGTTTGTGTCGGCCACTAGGGTCGCTAATCTTACTCACACAGCTACCTCATTGCGCCTCTTTTTTTCTTTGCGTCATGTGCTGTTTGGGGAGGGTTTTTTGGAAGGGCCATCCTGCGTGACACTGCAGTGCCACTCCTAGATGGGCCCGGTGTTTGTGTCGGCCACTAGGGTCGCTAATCTTACTCACACAGCTACCTCATTGCGCCTCTTTTTTTCTTTGCGTCATGTGCTGTTTGGGGAGGGTTTTTTGGAAGGGCCATCCTGCGTGACACTGCAGTGCCTCTCCTAGATGGGCCCGGTGTTTGTGTCGGCCACTAGGGTCGCTAATCTTACTCACACAGCTACCTCATTGCGCCTCTTTTTTTCTTTGCGTCATGTGCTGTTTGGGGAGGGTTTTTTGGAAGGGACATCCTGCGTGACACTGCAGTGCCACTCCTAGATGGGCCCGGTGTTTGTGTCGGCCACTAGGGTCGCTTATCTTACTCACACAGCGACCTCGGTGCAAATTTTAGGACTAAAAATAATATTGTGAGGTGTGAGGTATTCAGAATAGACTGAAAATGAGTGTAAATTATGGTTTTTGAGGTTAATAATACTTTGGGATCAAAATGACCCCCAAATTCTATGATTTAAGCTGTTTTTTAGTGTTTTTTGAAAAAAACACCCGAATCCAAAACACACCCGAATCCGACAAAAAAAATTCGGTGAGGTTTTGCCAAAACGCGTTCGAATCCAAAACACGGCCGCGGAACCGAACCCAAAACCAAAACACAAAACCCGAAAAATTTCAGGCGCTCATCTCTAGTGCCCCCGCAAGTCGTTCTCTGCAGCCACTTTGTCCCCTACTATATATGGTGGTGGTGCCGTTGCTATCAGACTCCTACCAGGATTTGAATTGGCTTTCTGAGCTAATTCCTGCTGTATTTCACTCTCCTGTTGCCATAACTGTAAACAATCATTTTGTCTAATCCTCTGCTTGGCAGATTTTATTAGACCTATCCTTTTTCGTGGGTTCTGCAATACCTCAGGGTTCAGACTGTCTACCCGGGGAGACTGCTCCCCATCATCCTCTGTCATACGTTCCCATTCTTTGAATACCTGTGTGTGTGATCCTTCACACATTAACTGTGCGGACCCTTTGGGCCAGCAACTACCAACGTGAACCCTTGTTGGACGTCCCTTCTTTGAACAACTGGCCCCCATCGTTTGTAGATATTGCTGTATTAGCTAATTCTTACAAACAGACCAAAATTTGCCCGCGGTAAGGCGACGGTGAAAGTTCAACTAGTGCCTTCACTCACTCTGATCTTTTGTAACCTCTATTTACTGGGGCGCGTGGGAGTATGCGATCCCTCCCCAGTAAGTATTGGTTGTTGGAGATTTCCTTAGTGAACAGCGAAACTCCCTTAAAAATAACAAACTCCTACACAAATCACGTTAGAATGTACAAATAGCGTTTATGATCCCACAGTAAATTGTTGATGGGTATCAAGGTAACAAACTAATGCACACAATTACGTGCGGTACAGTCGCACTGCGTATAAGTAACTATTACTTATCCGCCTTACGACCAGCGGAATCGGTTGTTTAGGCTGCGAAACCTTCAGCCGGAGCTTTTACCTTGACTATATGGGTGCTACGCCAACCCCCCCCCGGGGCTGCGCTTAAATACCTCGCAGTCCTTTTGTCTGCGGAAACTACTTGCTCCTTTACCTTATACAATGTTAACGCGGGCAAGCCAGTCCCACGCCACCAAGTGTCCACTCACCTGATGTGATCTCCGACGGGATCCCGATTTGTGGGTTCACAAAAATAATACCTTAAGTTCCACACTCACTCCTATAAACTCATATACACCCCTGAGCTTTCTGTACAGAAATTCCTTTCATACAGGTAGGAGTCCAATTCCTGGGTTTGCAGTAGAAAAAGGTTTTCTTTTAACTAATACTTTTTTGAAAAACTGAACAACCGTGTGCTATTATCAGGTGGCTATACTATACCGCCCACCCTAAACAAGGTTATTGTGTGATTCAAGTCTCAATGGGCGTATCCGTACGCTCCGTTGCGTAAAACACGCCACGTGCGTATGCCTTTGCGTCACGTACGTGCTTTCGCACGTTGTCCGAGACACATGCACAAATTGCAGATATACCCACAGCGACACAATCAACACGCTTCTATCAATGTAAACAATATTCAACAGAAATCGCTTACCGTACACCACACAGTATTTGCTATGCTGTGTGCGTGTCCTTTACAATTATTCCCTTAAAAATGTTCCTATTTAATCTCAACTAAATAGCACCAGATTTCTTCAGCACGTGTCTAATAATCAATTCTAATGGCAACAGGAAAGTGAGCTACAACAATGTAGATGTGTGCGTGCATGTGTGTGTATGCAAAAACAGAAATAAACAGTTTTAAAAGATACTAACGTATTGTTCTTACCTCCGGTTCCGGATTCCACCCCAGCACTCCTACAACGTAGCGTAACAGACGCTCATCTAGTCAGCACCACTGTATCCCTCACCACCAATACGGATACGAAGGGATACTGCGTTCCCGCCCTTTGCTGACAGATAAAGTCTGATTACAGTAGTGAGGATATGTGGAGGACGGACGAGCCCTCAATTGATAAAGCCTAATATTTATCCTATATAACACACTATAAAGAGGTTAAGAGACAGTACGCAATTGGCGCACGAGGTACCGTAAGGGTACGCCCTTAGCGTAGCGGACGCTGTATCGGGAGCGAGTCGCTCGAGCGTCACAAACGCTCGCGAGAATACGCTGTTGGTATCGGGCACACTATAGGTGAGCGACTACCGTAATGCTACGCTATCAGCGTAGTGGACGCTCGAGACCACGAGGAGATCACGAGCGGCGCAGACGCTCACAAGATAACAATCAGTAGACCTTGAATGTAACACACAGAAAAGATATTCTTATACTGTAGACTTTGTACTGAAACACTGTAGCGATATAACGCTGCTTAACCTTGTTTACACTAAAGCTGTTTGAGCGATAGAGACGCTCCTATTGCCCTCTGCAATATAATGAACACACAATATCGTGCTAAGGATCCAACACCTTTACTAACAAGCTTTAAGTTATATCGAAAAGGGGAAAAACAGTTTACAAGTCATACACTACAAACTAACATATAATTCTAATTCTAACAGAATAACTAGACAGAAATATACACAATTGAGAATAATCGCAATTACAAATACATAGACTAAGTGTGAATGGCTAACATTATACGGGTAACAAAGTGGCAACAGAGAAACATACCATACGGGGAACACTCGCAGGCGCAACCGGAATCCAGTCCTCCAATTATCAGCGATAACTGTTGAAGAGAGAGTACTGGCCGGTCTGAGGACGGTGACCCTTATATACACTGCACACAATACAGTACAATGGTCCCTATATTCTTATTGTTCATTGGACACAGGAATTCGTCTTCGCATTATAACAAAAGGTCATAGGTTGGTTCATACAGGTGGGCTGTGACTATTTCAAACTGCTCAGGTGGGTGGGAAACTGGGTTTCCCGCCGCATGGGTAATAGAGTGCAAATACAGTAAATGTTCATAAACTTCTTATGTCCATAACTATTCGCACGAGCGATTAATCCGCTTCAAACCAACACCGGAATATTGCTAATTAAATACTCTTCCGATGGATACTAAACACCACTGTATAACCCCTGTCTGACCCTTCGTATCAAACAAAGAGGGATCTCTTTGTCTATGAACATGCTACATTAACTAAACTTTCAGATTCTATCAAAGGGACCATAATCTACAAAATACATTATATGGTTAAAATATGTTACGATTGAGTCGCACGCTAGACGCATACAAACTCTACCGTAAATGCGCATACCGTGCGCCCGCGGGTGCACGCAACAGCGAGTATGCGCACGCACGGGAGAGCTCATGCACGCGCAGCGGGGACACGCATGAGGTGCAGATATGGCAATGTGTAGCGTGATATTTTTCTGACTTTGACACCCACTATGTAATTAAACACTAATGCTGCTCCTCATCTGTATGGGGGGAATTCAAGTGTTTTGTGTGCTGGCAGTGACTATATGGTGCCCGATCGAGTAGTTCAAGTGTTGCTCCATTTGGGCGCACACAGTCACCAGCTCTGACATTACTGTTACGATGTTCCGTCATTTTCACGGGCCGGTACCTAGTTTATTATATATATATATATATGTGCATGTGTATATATGTGTGTGTATATATATATATATATATATACACACACACACACACACATATATATATATATATATATATATATATACACATATATATATGTGTCATTCCTTTCCCCCTTTCTGCAACCCATCACCTCTACCTTTTATATATTTAAATATACACCCTAACCCTCGCCCTTTACTATATAGATTGAATGATTCCCCCACTCCCTAAGTATTTCCCCCCTTCCACCCTGACCCTTTATATATTAAATGGAGCTCTTACAATTCACGGGGCGGGTGTAATGTCCTGGGTGAGTTCGTGGCAGTTTCTCCTCATGGTGCAGCCAGGGCGGGAGTATGATAGGCATTAACAAGGCGAGGAGCGGAAGACAGTTGCTACAGCAACTGTAACAATATCCGGCAGCACGCTGCTTCCTCTTTGTGCATAGAGTATTAGAGCCGCTGTCGATGGGTTACACTGACACTGCCCGTGCTAAAGGGATGACGCGGCCGCCCATCTGTTATCAGCTGGCTGCACGGACAGTGTCAGTGTAACCCATCGGCAGCGGCTCTAATACTTTATTCACATAGCGTAAGCAGTGTGCTGTCGGATATTGTTACAGTTGCTATAGCAACTGTCTTCCGCTCCTCGGCCCGCTAATGCCTGTAATATTCCTCTTAAAGAAGAGGATGGAGAAGGGTTCATCGGCAGCGTGAGCTGCCGCCCTCAAGTGGCCGGCGCCCATAGGCAGCTGCCTAAAGCTGCCTAGTGGTGGCGCCGGCCCTGATGATGTGTTACTGCGGACATCGTTGCTAACTGTACCAGTCCAACATCGCACATCTATTGGGTGCCAGAAAAATCTCCCATGTTGGTGGCCAGCAAATCGGTCATTCTGCAGAATTATATGAACTGTCCGCTAGGGTTATGAGGGGTGACATTTATCAGCTGAATGAGGAAAAAGCCTCATATCACTGACAGGTTAGTGATTTTATAGTAAGAAACGTGGGGGTCACCTGACAGATAACTAAGCATCCAGTGTTTGAATGGCAACTGATTTGAGTTGCTCTCTTATTAAAATTATACTTTTGCATCTAATTGCTGTAGCAGATCTGCTCCTCACCTGCTTCAAATTCTGGGGCAGATGTATTAACCTGGAGAAGGCATAAGGAAGTGATAAACCAGTGATAAATGCAAGGTGATACACGCACCAGCCAATCAGCTCCAATATGTAAATTAACAGTTAGGAGGTGATTGGCTGGTGCATGCATCACCTTGCATTTATCACTGGTTTATCACTTCCTTATGCCTTCTCCGGGTTAATACATCTGCCCCTCTGTCCCCACAGACCTGTAACACAGAAATGGAAACACTCAGGGACAGCTTGCAAAGTACCAAGGTTGGCCTCTGCAGCCATTGTGAAACTACAAATGCCAGTATGTCCTGCCAGAATATAAGGCTTAACACCCTCTGACAGCTCCAGAGGAACAAGTCCTAACATGTTCTAAGAGAGATTTTGCTGACTGGGCATGCTGAAACCTGTAGTTCTACAAGAAATTGCAAATCTCATGTTGGGACACCCTGATCTATACTCACTCTGCCTTTCTCTAACACTTTCTGTCTCTCTCCCTGACACACTCTTTTTCTCTCTCTCTCTCTCTCTCTCTCTATTTCTGTCATTCCCTGTCTCTCTCTCCCGCTCGCACCCCTCCCTCTCTCTCTCTCTTACACTGTTTCGTCCTCTCTATCTGCTCCTGACACAGTCTTTCTCTCTGTGGTGGTGGTGGTGGGGAAGGGTAGGGGGCCTTTCAAGAGTTTGCTATGGGGCCCACAAAGTTCTAGTTACGCCCCTGGCAAACAGTGTTGATAGAAAAAAAAGATAAGATGTGTGAATGTTCAGTCCAGTATTCAGAGTTAGGTGGCCCCTGGTGTGTATAACATTACAGAAGCCAGATGCATTATGGGAAGAGCACCCTCATACAGGGCCTAATTCAGTAGCCTGATGCCCTATGTCTAGTGCGCACACGCAGCAGCCGCACTGCGCATGCGCACCCCGTGAAATGCGAAAGCATCTCACTGCTGCGATCGCCTCTGCCTGATTGAAAGGCAGAGGCGGCCACGGGAGAGAGGGGGCGTGCCAACGCCGTTAGAATGCCGTTGGGGGGGCGTGGTCCGGACGGTTGCTGGGGCGGACCGCGGCGGCTGCATGACATCACAAGCAGCCGCTACGACCCAGAACAAGGCAAGTAGCCGCCTACCAATGCAGGCAGGGAGCTACTTGGCAGGTGCGAAAACCTGGCATGCAGGGCGGACTAGCCCTGTGTCGGGCGTCCCACCGCATGTCAGAGAAACTGATTGTAGATGTGCTAAATTTAGCACATCTACGATCAGGTCTGAATCACCCCCACTGAACGAAGATACCTAGTATGTATTGAGTTAAATATCAGTCTCTGTGTTCTCACAACTCTCCCTGATTATCAGGGAATCTCTCTGAAATAGCAGCAGTCTCCCTGACTCCCTGAAGGGTCTGGACATTTCCCTGACTACACCTTACCCTAGGGATGGGCAAAATACGGCCCGCGGGCCGGATGCGGCCCGCAAACCGATCCTGCCAGGCCCACTGCCTCCCACCAGCGAGCAATGACAAGCGGCCCGACCGGCTGAGCTGCTTGTCATTGCTCTGCACTGCAGTACCTCCAAGCTGCCGGCTGCGCCTTTCTCCCCTGCTGCTGCGTTGTAGCAGCCTACTCCTCCCGAGTCCCCAGTGACAATGGCTGTGTTCAGCCGAGAAGGGGCGGGGCTACATGCCGATGAGGGGGCGGGGCTACATGGGACCTCAGGGGGCGGAGCTACACGGGACAAGAGCCAGACTGCTACAGATCCATCCTTCCTGCCACTGCCAGCCAGATCAGTCAGTTAATGGGAAAAGTGAGAGAAAGAAAGGTGTGTGTGTGTGTGTGTGTGATAGTGTGCGTATATTTGTGTGTGCGGGCAGTGGTGTCAGACTGTTTTAGGTTTGGGGGAGAGATCTTTAGCTCTCACTGTACCAACCCCTCCAGTGTTCTGTCACTGTGTCACCCACCCCCCGTGTTCTGTCACTGTGTCACCCCCCCCGTGTTCTGTAACTGTGTCACCCCCCCCGTGTTCTGTCACTGTGTCACCCCCCCTGAGTTCTGTCACTGTGTCACCCCCCCATGTTCTGTCACGTGTCACCCCCACCGTGTTCTGTCACCATGTCACACATCCGTGTTCTGTCACTGTCACCCCCCCGTGTTCTGTCACTGTGTCACCCCCCCGTGTTCTGTCACGTGTCACCCCCACCGTGTTCTGTCACCATGTCACACATCCGTGTTCTGCCACTGTCACCCCCCCGTGTTCTGTCACTTCGTCACCCCCCCCGTGTTCTGTCACTGTGTCACCTCCCCGTGTTCTGTCACTGTCACCCCCACCGTGTTCTGTCACCATGTCACACATCCGTGTTCTGTCACTGTCACCCCCCCTCCCCGTGTTCTGTCACTGTGTCACCCCCCCTGTTTTCTGTCACTGTCACCCCCCCGTGTTCTGTCACGTGTCACCCCCACCGTGTTCTGTCACCATGTCACACATCCGTGTTCTGTCACTGTCACCCCCCCTCCCCGTGTTCTGTCACCGTGTCACCCCCACCGTGTTCTGTCACTGTCACCCCCCCTCCCCGTGTTCTTTCACTGTGTCACACCCCCGTGTTCTGTCACCGTGTCACAAATCCGTGTTCTGTCACTGTCACCGCCCCTCCCCGTGTTCTGTTACTGTGTCACACCCCCGGTGTTCTGTCACCGTGTCACCCCCACCGTGTTCTGTCACTGTGTCACACACCCGTGTCCTATCACTGTCACCCCCCCTCCCCGTGTTCTGTCACCGTGTCACACCCCCCGTGTTCTGTCACCGTGTCACCCCCACCGTGTTCTGTCACTGTGTCACCCCCACCGTGTTCTGTCACTGTGTCACCCCCACCGTGTTCTCTCACCGTGTAACCCCCACCGTGTTCTGTCACCCCCACCGTGTTCTGTCACCGTGTCACCCCCACCGCGTTCTGTTACAGTGTCACCCCCACCGTGTTCTGTCACCGCGTCACCCCCACCGTGTTCTGTCACCGTGTCACCCCCACCGTGTACTGTCACCGTGTCACCCCCACCGTGTACTGTCACCGTGTCACACCCCCCGTGTTCTGTCACCGTGTCACACCTTTCCCCTGGGGCCATAAGACACTGGATAATTTGCTTGCTGCACAACAGGGCCGGTGCAAGGCTTCTCAACATCCTAGGCAAAATTTCAGCCTGCTACCCACCCCCCCCACCTTGTAGCACACTGAATGAGCCGACATTCACATTGTAGCACACTGAATGAGCCGAAATTCACCTTGTAGCACACTGAATGAGCCGAAATTCACATTGTAGCACACTGAATGAGCCGAAATTCACATTGTAGCACACTGAATGAGCCGACATTCACATTGTAGCACACTGAATGAGCCGACATTCACATTGTAGCACACTGAATGAGCCGACATTCCCATTGTAGCACACTGAATGAGCCGAAATTCACCTTGTAGCACACTGAATGAGCCGACATTCACATTGTAGCACACTGAATGAGCCGAAATTCACCTTGTAGCACACTGAATGAGCCGACATTCACATTGTAGCACACTGAATGAGCCGAAATTCACATTGTAGCACACTGAATGAGCCGAAATTCACCTTGTAGCACACTGAATGAGCCGACATTCACATTGTAGCCACTGAATGAGCCGAAATTCACATTGTAGCACACTGAATGAGCCGAAATTCACATTGTAGCACACTGAATGAGCCGAAATTCACCTTGTAGCACACTGAATGAGCCGAAATTCACATTGTAGCACACTGAATGAGCCGAAATTCACCTTGTAGCACACTGAATGAGCCGACATTCACATTGTAGCCACTGAATGAGCCGAAATTCACATTGTAGCACACTGAATGAGCCGAAATTCACATTGTAGCACACTGAATGAGCCAACATTCACATTGTAGCACACTGAATGAGCCGACATTCACATTGTAGCACACTGAATGAGCCGAAATTCACCTTGTAGCACACTGAATGAGCCGAAATTCACATTGTAGCACACTGAATGAGACGAAATTCACATTATTGTACACGGAATGAGCCAAAATTCACATTATAGCACAAGGTATGAGCCGAAACATGGGGGACAGGGTGTCACATGCAGGGGGTGTACAGACCACCATACATGGGCAGGAGGGTCATCACACAGGACAACAGGGGTAGGGGAGCACTGGGTGACATACACACAAAGGCAGTGGGGGGACGGACAGGGGGGCACAAGGTGTCACGCACACAGAGGGAGGGTCCACACACATGGGGAATGGGGGGGCAGGAGGGCACAGGGCTCTCCAGCAGTCACTCACCGCCGCCATGTCCAGTCAACCTTAGCTTGAGCTGCTGGCTGTCACTGTCAACAAGGGAGTCCCACAGCGCGGACCCAGGCAGAGCCCGAAGAGGAAGCCGGCAGCAGGAGGATTCGAGCGCCAGCGTCTCTAAGCAGACCCATGGTGACGTGGCCGCCCGGTTGAATAATTGAAGGAATCTTGGCACTGTGCATGGACGGCTGCTGGAGGAGGGAAGGGGAAGTGTGTGTCCGCTGTAACTGCTGGGGAGTAGTGTGGTACAGAGCTCCGGCACCGACCGCCGTGACTGGGAGCAGCGGTGGGGGGAACATGAGCACGCTCAGCCATTTAAAAAAAACAAAAAAAACTTCCGGGTCTGTGGAGAAGTGCCGGTATGCCATGCCGCCGCATACCAGCCCACTTCGACCACTAAATATATATATATATATATATATATACATATATATACATACACCCACTATGTAATTAAACACTAATGCTGCTCCTCATCTGTATGGGGGGAATTCAAGTGTTTTGTGTGCTGGCAGTGACTATATGGTGCCCGATCGAGTAGTTCAAGTGTTGCTCCATTTGGGCGCACACAGTCACCAGCTCTGACATTACTGTTACGATGTTCCGTCATTTTCACGGGCCGGTACCTAGTTTATTATATATATATATATATATATATATATATATGTGCATGTGTATATATGTGTGTGTATATATATATATATATACACACACACACACACACATATATATATATATATATATATATATATATATATATACACATATATATATGTGTCATTCCTTTCCCCCTTCCTGCAACCCATCACCTCTACCTTTTATATATTTAAATATACACCCTAACCCTCGCCCTTTACTATATAGATTGAATGATTCCCCCACTCCCTAAGTATTTCCCCCCTTCCACCCTGACCCTTTATATATTAAATGGAGCTCTTACAATTCACGGGGCGGGTGTAATGTCCTGGGTGAGTTCGTGGCAGTTTCTCCTCATGGTGCAGCCAGGGCGGGAGTATGATAGGCATTAACAAGGCGAGGAGCGGAAGACAGTTGCTACAGCAACTGTAACAATATCCGGCAGCACGCTGCTTCCTCTTTGTGCATAGAGTATTAGAGCCGCTGTCGATGGGTTACACTGACACTGCCCGTGCTAAAGGGATGACGCGGCCGCCCATCTGTTATCAGCTGGCTGCACGGACAGTGTCAGTGTAACCCATCGGCAGCGGCTCTAATACTTTATTCACATAGCGTAAGCAGTGTGCTGTCGGATATTGTTACAGTTGCTATAGCAACTGCCTTCCGCTCCTCGGCCCGCTAATGCCTGTAATATTCCTCTTAAAGAAGAGGATGGAGAAGGGTTCATCGGCAGCGTGAGCTGCCGCCCTCAAGTGGCCGGCGCCCATAGGCAGCTGCCTAAAGCTGCCTAGTGGTGGCGCCGGCCCTGCTGCACAATAATTATCCTAAATAAAATGTTAATGTGTAAATGCCATGATGTAGCTGTTATATTCTTGAGGGAAAAAAGAAATAAGAGATATATAATGTACATTATAGGTGTTACTTTCACAATCTCCCTGAAATGCTTTTTCAGAAGTAGGCAAGTAAGCACCTTCTTCCTTTTGTATTTTGGCTCAAAAAACCTGCCATCCCACCCACGGGCCACAGTGTCCCACGGTGGTGGTGGGGGAATTGTTAGGCTCCCTCTTACTCGCTGGTTTCCTTAGCAGAGCAGCTATGAATAGATGTTGTGTGCATGTGCATGGCATCTATTCACAGGAGAGTGGGACCGGGGGCATGGCCAGCACCTCCTTGAGCGCTGTCCACTAGAGATGTGCACTTGAAATTTTTCGGGTTTTGTGTTTTGGTTTTGGGTTCGGTTCCGCGGCCGTGTTTTGGGTTCGACCGCGTTTTGGCAAAACCTCACCGAATTTTTTTTGTCGGATTCGGGTGTGTTTTGGATTCGGGTGTTTTTTTCAAAAAACACTAAAAAACAGCTTAAATCATAGAATTTGGGGGTCATTTTGATCCCAAAGTATTATTAACCTCAAAAACCATAATTTCCACTCATTTTCAGTCTATTCTGAATACCTCACAATATTATTTTTAGTCCTAAAATTTGCACCGAGGTCGCTGGATGACTAAGCTAAGCGACCCTAGTGGCCGACACAAACACCTGGCCCATCTAGGAGTGGCACTGCAGTGTCACGCAGGATGGCCCTTCCAAAAAACACTCCCCAAACAGCACATGACGCAAAGAAAAAAAGAGGCGCAATGAGGTAGCTGTGTGAGTAAGATAAGCGACCCTAGTGGCCGACACAAACACCTGGCCCATCTAGGAGTGGCACTGCAGTGTCACGCAGGATGGCCCTTCCAAAAAACACTCCCCAAACAGCACATGACGCAAAGAAAAAAAGAGGCGCAATGAGGTAGCTGTGTGAGTAAGATAAGCGACCCTAGTGGCCGACACAAACACCTGGCCCATCTAGGAGTGGCACTGCAGTGTCACGCAGGATGGCCCTTCCAAAAAACACTCCCCAAACAGCACATGACGCAAAGAAAAAAAGAGGCGCAATGAGGTAGCTGTGTGAGTAAGATAAGCGACCCTAGTGGCCGACACAAACACCTGGCCCATCTAGGAGTGGCACTGCAGTGTCACGCAGGATGGCCCTTCCAAAAAACACTCCCCAAACAGCACATGACGCAAAGAAAAAAAGAGGCGCAATGAGGTAGCTGTGTGAGTAAGATAAGCGACCCTAGTGGCCGACACAAACACCTGGCCCATCTAGGAGTGGCACTGCAGTGTCACGCAGGATGGCCCTTCCAAAAAACACTCCCCAAACAGCACATGACGCAAAGAAAAATTAAAGAAAAAGAGGTGCAAGATGGAATGGTCCTTGGGCCCTCCCACCCACCCTTATGTTGTATAAACAGGACATGCACACTTTAACCAACCCATCATTTCAGTGACAGGGTCTGCCACACGACTGTGACTGAAATGACGGGTTGGTTTGGACCCCCACCAAAGAAGAAGCAATTAATCTCTCCTTGCACAAACTGGCTCTACAGAGGCAAGATGTCCACCTCATCATCATCCTCCGATATATCACCGTGTACATCCCCCTCCTCACAGATTATCAATTCGTCCCCACTGGAATCCACCATCTCAGCTCCCTGTGTACTTTGTGGAGGCAATTGCTGCTGGTCAATGTCTCCACGGAGGAATTGATTATAATTCATTTTAATGAACATCATCTTCTCCACATTTTCTGGAAGTAACCTCGTACGCCGATTGCTGACAAGGTGAGCGGCGGCACTAAACACTCTTTCGGAGTACACACTTGTGGGAGGGCAACTTAGGTAGAATAAAGCCAGTTTGTGCAAGGGCCTCCAAATTGCCTCTTTTTCCTGCCAGTATAAGTACGGATTGTCTGACGTGCCTACTTGGATGCGGTCACTCATATAATCCTCCACCATTCTTTCAATGGGGAGAGAATCATATGCAGTGACAGTAGACGACATGTCCGTAATCGTTGTCAGGTCCTTCAGTCCGGACCAGATGTCAGCATCAGCAGTCGCTCCAGACTGCCCTGCATCACCGCCAGCGGGTGGGCTCGGAATTCTGAGCCTTTTCCTCGCACCCCCAGTTGCGGGAGAATGTGAAGGAGGAGATGTTGACAGGTCGCGTTCCGCTTGACTTGACAATTTTCTCACCAGCAGGTCTTTGAACCCCAGCAGACTTGTGTCTGCCGGAAAGAGAGATCCAAGGTAGGTTTTAAATCTAGGATCGAGCACGGTGGCCAAAATGTAGTGATCTGATTTCAACAGATTGACCACCCGTGAATCCTTGTTAAGCGAATTAAGGGCTCCATCCACAAGTCCCACATGCCTAGCGGAATCGCTCCGTGTTAGCTCCTCCTTCAATGTCTCCAGCTTCTTCTGCAAAAGCCTGATGAGGGGAATGACCTGACTCAGGCTGGCAGTGTCTGAACTGACTTCACGTGTGGCAAGTTCAAAGGGCAGCAGAACCTTGCACAACGTTGAAATCATTCTCCACTGCGCTTGAGACAGGTGCATTCCACCTCCTATATCGTGCTCAATTGTATAGGCTTGAATGGCCTTTTGCTGCTCCTCCAACCTCTGAAGCATATATAGGGTTGAATTCCACCTCGTTACCACTTCTTGCTTCAGATGATGGCAGGGCAGGTTCAGGCGTTTTTGGTGTTGCTCCAGTCTTCTGTACGTGGTGCCTGTACGCCGAAAGTGTCCCGCAATTCTTCTGGCCACCGACAGCATCTCTTGCACGCCCCTGTCATTTTTTAAAAAATTCTGCACCACCAAATTTAAGGTATGTGCAAAACATGGGACGTGCTGGAATTTGCCCATATTTAATGCACACACAATATTGCTGGCGTTGTCCGATGCCACAAATCCACAGGAGAGTCCAATTGGGGTAAGCCATTCCGCGATGATCTTCCTCAGTTGCCGTAAGAGGTTTTCAGCTGTGTGCGTATTCTGGAAACCGGTGATACAAAGCGTAGCCTGCCTAGGAAAGAGTTGGCGTTTGCGAGATGCTGCTACTGGTGCCGCCGCTGCTGTTCTTGCGGCGGGAGTCCATACATCTACCCAGTGGGCTGTCAGTCATATAGTCCTGACCCTGCCCTGCTCCACTTGTCCACATGTCCGTGGTTAAGTGGACATTGGGTATAACTGCATTTTTTAGGACACTGGTGAGTCTTTTTCTGACGTCCGTGTACATTCTCGGTATCGCCTGCCTAGAGAAGTGGAACCTAGATGGTATTTGGTAACGGGGGCACACTACCTCAAGAAATTGTCTAGTTCCCTGTGAACTAACGGCGGATACCGGACGCACGTCTAACACCAACATAGTTGTCAAGGCCTCAGTTATCCGCTTTGCAACAGGATGACTGCTGTGATATTTTATCTTCCTCGCAAAGGACTGTTGGACAGTCAATTGCTTGGTGGAAGTAGTAAAAGTGGGCTTACGACTTCCCCTCTGGGATGACCATCGACTCCCAGCAGCAACAACAGCAGCGCCAGCAGCAGTAGGCGTTACACGCAAGGATGCATCGGAGGAATCCCAGGCAGGAGAGGACTCGTCAGAATTGCCAGTGACATGGCCTGCAGGACTATTGGCATTCCTGGGGAAGGAGGAAATGGACACTGAGGGAGTTGGTGGGGTGGTTTGCGTGAGCTTGGTTACAAGAGGAAGGGATTTACTGGTCAGTGGACTGCTTCCGCTGTCGCCCAAAGTTTTTGAACTTGTCACTGACTTATGATGAATGCGCTGCAGGTGACGTATAAAGGAGGATGTTCCGAGGTGGTTAACGTCCTTACCCCTACTTATTACAGTTTGACAAAGGCAACACACGGCTTGACACCTGTTGTCCGCATTTCTGTTGAAATACTTCCACACCGAAGAGCTGATTTTTTTGGTATTTTCACCAGGCATGTCAATGGCCATATTCCTCCCACGGACAACAGGTGTCTCCCCGGGTGCCTGACTTAAACAAACCACCTCACCATCAGAATCCTCCTTGTCAATTTCCTCCCCAGCGCCAGCAACACCCATATCCTCCTCATCCTGGTGTACTTCAACACTGACATCTTCAATCTGACTATCAGGAACTGGACTGCGGGTGCTCCTTCCAGCACTTGCAGGGGGCGTGCAAATGGTGGAAGGTGCATGCTCTTCACGTCCAGTGTTGGGAAGGTCAGGCATCGCAACCGACACAATTGGACTCTCCTTGTGGATTTGGGATTTCGAAGAACGCACAGTTCTTTGCGGTGCTTTTGCCAGCTTGAGTCTTTTCATTTTTCTAGCGAGAGGCTGAGTGCTTCCATCCTCATGTGAAGCTGAACCACTAGCCATGAACATAGGCCAGGGCCTCAGCCGTTCCTTGCCACTCCGTGTGGTAAATGGCATATTGGCAAGTTTACGCTTCTCCTCCGACAATTTTATTTTAGATTTTTGAGTCCTTTTTTTTACTGATATTTGGTGTTTTGGATTTTACATGCTCTGTACTATGACATTGGGCATCGGCCTTGGCAGACGACGTTGCTGGCATTTCATCGTCTCGGCCATGACTAGTGGCAGCAGCTTCAGCACGAGGTGGAAGTCGATCTTGATCTTTCCCTAATTTTGGAACCTCAACATTTTTGTTCTCCATATTTTAATAGGCACAACTAAAAGGCACCTCAGGTCAACAATGGAGATGGATGGATACTAGTATACTTATGGATGGACGAGCGACTGCCGACACAGAGGTAGCTACAGCCGTGGACTACCGTACTGTGTCTGCTGCTAATATAGACTGGATGATAATGAGATAAAATTAAAATATATATATATATATATATATATATATATATATATCACACTAGTACTGCAGCCGGACAGGTATATATTATGTAATGACGGACCTGCTGGACACTGTCTGTCAGCACTGCAGACTCCTAAAGTAAGCTACTAGTATCAAGAAGATAGAAAAAATAAATAAACCACGGGTAGGTGGTATACAATTATGGATGGACGAGCGACTGCCGACACAGAGGTAGCTACAGCCGTGGACTACCGTACTGTGTCTGCTGCTAATATAGACTGGATGATAATGAGATAAAATTAAAATATATATATATATATATATATCACACTAGTACTGCAGCCGGACAGGTATATATTATGTAATGACGGACCTGCTGGACACTGTCTGTCAGCACTGCAGACTCCTAAAGTAAGCTACTAGTATCAAGAAGATAGAAAAAAAAATAAACCACGGGTAGGTGGTATACAATTATGGATGGACGAGCGACTGCCGACACAGAGGTAGCTACAGCCGTGGACTACCGTACTGTGTCTGCTGCTAATATAGACTGGATGATAATGAGATAAAATTAAAATATATATATATATATATATATATATATCACACTAGTACTGCAGCCGGACAGGTATATATTATGTAATGACGGACCTGCTGGACACTGTCTGCAGAATGCGTTTATAAAAACACCACACGACGAGTGTTTAACTTTTTCAGGCAGACAATCACAATATACTGGTGGTCAGCAGACAATCACAATACTGGTGGTCAGTGGTCACTGGTCAGTCACACTGGCAGTGGCACTCTGGCAGCAAAAGTGTGCACTGTACTTAAATATGTACTCCTGCTATAACTGCTCCCCAGTCTCCCCCACAATTAAGCTGTGTGAGCAGTGAGCACTCAGCAGTCAGATAATGATATACAGTATATGATGCAGCACACTGGGCTGAGCAGTGAGCACAGATATGGTATGTGTGACTGTGTCACACTGTGTATCGTTTTTTTTCAGGCAGAGAACGGATTCATTAAACTGGTGGCACTGGTCACTGGTCACACTATCAGCAGCAAGTAGTACTCCTCCTATATTATGCTCCCCAAAATTTGTGTCTCTCTCTCTAGTACTATTAGTCACTCTAAACGGAGAGGACGCCAGCCACGTCCTCTCCCTATCAATCTCAATGCACGTGTGAAAATGGCGGCGACGCGCGGCTCCTTATATAGAATCAGAGTCTCGCGATAGAATCCGAGCCTCGCGAGAATCCGACAGCGGGATGATGACGTTCGGGCGCGCTCGGGTTAACCGAGCAAGGCGGGAAAATCCGAGCCTGCTCGGCCCCGTGTAAAAAAAGCTGAAGTTCGGCGGGTTCGGATTCCGAGAAACCGAACCCGCTCATCTCTACTGTCCACCCCCCCAAAGTGATTAAAAATGGGGGCATGACTAGTGGGTATGGCATTTCCCATGGAGGCACCCCCCTAACTCGAGACCATGCACACTTTTTGGGCAGGTGCGGCTGCACCATGCAGACAAGTCCCTACTCCAGTGGCTCCAAACTGTGTGCCTAGGCACACTGGGATGCCTCAGTGCACTTGAAGAGGTGCCGTGGATTGGTGGTCCAGGACCAATTATAATTATTTATGGTCAATGTACTAGGCAAAACCAGTGTTAGTGGCTGCCAATCATAAACTATGTGGCCAAACAGAAGTAAATCTTGTCCCTCACCACACAATTAAACCTAAGGATGACATATAAACACAATTTACTTAATTTAATACTTCTTTCTAAATTACTCAATAAGAAACTTTTGGCCTAGGGGTGCCATGATGAAAATTCTGACACTCTAGGGAGCCGTGATTCAAAAAAGTTTGAGAACCACTGCCCTATTCTATAGTAGCAGGTTACTAGGTATGGCCATTGCGCTTCCCATTCATCTTAATATGGGGGTAATTCCAAGTTCATCGCAGCAGGAATTTAGTTAGCAATTGGGCAAAACCATGTGCACTGCAGGGTAGGCAGATTTAACATGTGCAGAGAGAGTTAGATTTGGGTGGGTTATTTTATTTCTGTGCAGGGTAAATACTGGCTGCTTTATTTTTACACTGCAAATTAGATTGCAGATTGAATACACCCCACCCAAATCTATCTCTCTCTGCACATGTTAAATCTGCCTCCCCTGCAGTGCACATGGTTTTGCCCAATTGCTAACAGAATTCCTGCTGCGATCAACTTGGAATTACCCCCATGGTCTCTAAACCATAGCTGGAACTGTCCTGACTGGTGGGACAGTCCTAATTTTAGGGAATGTTGTTGCACTGCTGCATGCTGTGAAGGCAGGTGTCTCTACAGCTTGTGGCACAGTGGGTATCCAGCTTTGCAGAGGGTATTATAATGTTTTAGCCACAAGTATGCACAAAATTAGTAACACATAGGCGCTCCCACACATCAAAAATCTTATTATAAACTAGAGATAAGCGGGTTCGGTTCTCAGAGAACCAAACCCTACCGGACTTCACCATCCGGTCAGGATCTGAGTCAGGCTCGGGTTTTCCCGCCTGATTTGGAAACCAGAGCGAGGCAAAACGTCATCATCTTACTGTCGGATTCCCGCGGGGTTTGGATATAAGGAGACGCGCGTCCCTGCCATTTTGACTCCGGCATTGGAGAGTGTAGAGAGAGGACGTGTCTCTGTCCTCTCAGTGTCCTCAGTGGTGTCTTGTGCTGCATCTGTCCAGTCACAGTGGTTGTGTCCTCTGCTGCCTTATGTCCAGTGCTGCTGTATAAGTCCCTTACAGTGTTGCTGTGTTGTGCTGCATCTGTTCAATGGTGGTGTATTTTGCTGCATCAGTCCAGTCTAAGTGGTGGTGTCCTCTGCTGCCATATGTCCAGTGCTGCTGTATAAGTCCAGTCCATTGCAGTGGTGCTGTGTTGTCCTGCATCAGTCCAGCGGTGGTGTCCCTGTGCTGCCGTATATGTATATGTCCAGTGGTACTGCCGTATATGTCCAGTAATCCTGCCATATATGTCCAGTGATCCTGCCGTATATGTCCATTGATACTGCCGTATATGTCCAGTGGTACTGCTGTATAAATCCAGTGATCCTGCCGTATAATTCCAGTGATCCTGCCGTATAATTCCAGTGATCCTGCCATATAATTCCAGTGATCCTGCCATATATATCCATTGATACTGCCGTATATGTCCAGCGGTACTGCCGTATATGTCCAGCGGTACTGCCGTATAAATCCAGTGATCCTGCCGTATAATTCCAGTGATCCTGCCGTATAATTCCAGTGATCCTGCCGTATAATTCCAGTGATCCTGCCATATATATCCATTGATACTGCCGTATATGTCCAGCGGTACTGCCGTATAAATCCAGTGATCCTGCCGTATAATTACAGTGGTACTGGCGTATAAGTTCAGTGATCCTGCCGTATAATTACAGTGGTACTGGCGTATAAGTTCAGTGATCCTGCCGTATAATTACAGTCCAGTGATACTGCCGTATATGTTCAGTGATACTGACGTATAATTCCATTGATACTGCCGTATAAATCCAGTGATCCTGCCGCATAATTGCAGTGATCCTGCCGTATAAGTTCAGTGATCCTGCCGTATAATTCCAGTGATACCTCCATGTAATTCCAGTGGTACTGGCTGTCGAAGTCAAAAATATTACATACACACAACATACAAACTCCAAACAGAGATGTCTCTGTTCGTGCGCATACACGCAGCGTGCACAGGATATACGGTAGCACACACATTCACACAGACAAGACACAAAGATATATTCAACAGATATTTCATACAACACATACATGACACATAGACAAAACATGTCAAGCACCAGACATTATAATGTATTTATATAATAGCGTGTAACATCAGATATATATGTATTATTAGAACGGAACAAGTTCATTATATCATGCCTAGTGTCAAAATAATCGGGAGAATGTGTGGATTAATTTGATAGCTCTGGGTAGATTGTAGCACATTGCAACGATTAGTTATGACCAAATGTATGAATACAAAGGACTTTCTGAGACTGGAAACTGGATTCACAGTCATGGCCCAGGGGGCAGACACATGTGTTTGCAACATAGGACAAAAGCCCTCACACCGACCTATGAGCCGTCGAGTTCTTGAGAGGTCTGGACTCCGGACCAATGTAAGAAAATGAAACTCACCATTGTATACACCCATTACTTTACTGTATAAAAAGAGGGACACAGGAGCAGGCAGCACTCTGATACATTCTCATTCACTCTCACACACACACATTCTCATACACACACACACATTCTCATACACACACACACACACACACACACACACACACACACACACACACACACACACACACACACACACACACCCTTATCAGAAGTCTCCTACCTGATGACTGGCTGCCTGATTCCAGTGCAACTAAGCATACAGTACGTATATTGGCTGTAACTGATTCTTATGTAACTGCAACTGCTTCTTTTATAACTGTAACTCTGTAACCATAATTATACATGTTATACTTAATGATATACTGTACATATGTTATTTTGTACGCATACCCTTTTAATATCAAATATATATATATATACCTCTGAGCGTTGGACCTCAGTATACAAATGAGTGCGACTGCTTGCTTTCTCTTAAGGGACATAGTGCTGCAACATTCAGTGCACTTTTATCATATATGGTAATAAGATGTGCCTTGCATCCATAGTATATATATATATATATATATATATATATATATATATATATATATATAACGCTGGCATTGGAATGTTTATTTAAAATAATTTTAAATTTACAGTTGGGGGCTATGTCAGGGATATCACGTTCTTAATGATGCGCAGTACAGATGCGCTGTGGTCTACCAGCTAAGGATGGATGCATCTAGATGCTGCTGAACCACATACGTTTTTTTGCGTTATCAGTAAGGCGCTGATATGAATCAAGGGACAATAGATTTCTTTGTTGCCTGTGAGTGTGACAAAAACGCACAATATTAGAAATGCTACAGCGTACTTTTTATTGTTGCTAAATGAGGTCCAATAAGTCATATTGTGTTTGATTCAGATTGGATTGTTTATCTGTTAAGTAAATTTAAAGAGCGTTTAAAAGTTGGTGCACAGTATGGATATAGCTGTGTTAGCATGCTGCATCCTATTTGCATACTGCTAACATAGGCCTGAAGTAACAGAGCTTTGTTTGCGCTGAAAAAGACGCAGTGTGTGGAAGCGTTGTTACCATGCAGTGGGAATTGTCCATTAGGGCGACTTCCGGTGCTTGTATAATTTGTGATTTATTTGTGACAAAGGATAGAGTGTTTATATTCTGGCCGCATGGCATGGACACCATTTTGTCCAAGCACATGGTTTGGAAGGGGGAGGAGCAGTGGCCATTTTAGGTCTTATGTAAGGTACAGTAATGAATAGCAAATATTACCTGTTGTTCCTGGTGTACAAATCTGCATTGGTCTTAGAAGCCACACAACTTAAGTTCCTGAAAGCCATTGTTAAGCAATCTGTAGCCTTTGTCACAATGGAAACAATGATATATACAAATCCATCACCATTTAAAAGCTACCAATGAATTTAACTAACCCATGCCATAGTCAATTATAAATAGTGTTTCAATTAGATCTGGTGAGAGTAATAGTGATAAATACTTAGCTTGATGTAAAAATTACACACAGATTATAGTTTTTTCCATGATTTGTTTTAGACTTGGAAGAATACTGAGTGTGTAAAATGAACCCTCTGCTTGCTACAAGATAGGCAATTGAAATGTTAATGGACCTGTTCAACCACTCTGGAACACCAAGCATGTAAACATCTGTTGAGATGCAAATTAGGCTCTGTGGAAACTACATTCATTCATTATGTGTGTATAAATACATGTGCTGTGTGGGGGTTCATAAGAGTGAAATAATGTATATACTGTATATATATATATATATATATATATATATATATATGTCATATTACTATTATTATATGGATATATGTATATTTATATCAGTGTATGTTCTGCTAGATAGCTATCCAATCTGAATCACAGCATTTAAATTATAGTCAATAGCCATAATGAATTGAAGTGTAATACCTCTAGGGGGATGGGGTGTAGTATGGTATGCCGGCGGCCGGGCTCCCGGCGACAAGCATACCGGCGCCGGGAGCCCGACCGCCAGCATACCGACAGTGTGGCGAGCGCAAAGGTGCCCCTTGCGGGCTCGCTGCGCTCGCCACGCTATTTATTCTCCCTCCAGGGGGGTCGTGGACCCCCACGAGGGAGAATAGCTGTCGGTATGCCGGGTGTCGGGATCCCGGCACCGGTATACTGTGCGCCGGGATCCCGACATTCAGCATACTGAAGACCACCCGGGGGATGTTATCAATCACTGGTAAATGACTTTTTTTTTTCTGTACAGAAAATCTAAAAGTGTGGGTTGTGGAAAAGAACGTGTGAGTGCATTGAACCCCAGGAAAAAACGGGATCTCGTCGAGGAGACATTGAGTAAGCAGAGGCTTGGTGGCGTGAAGGCTGAAGACCTCACATATTGGTATTGAGGCACGTAGTGTGTGTGTGTGTGCATGTGTGTTTTAAAAGTAAAACGTGTGGAGGAGCGTGATCTCGGTGCTACGCTCCGGCTGTGGAGCGTAACTTGTGAATTCGACTCCCGTGATCGTAGGGCATATAGATAACAAGTATCTATAAGCCGTGCGATTAGACCGCACGTGTGTGTATGTGATACGCGGCGCAATGTGATATCATTTGCGTCATTTCACGCAATTGTGTCATCATACGCGCTGTGTTAGCATACGCAGATGTGATTTGTGTAAAGAGAAGGAATTTTCGCTGACTCTCTCAGGAAATATTCCTAGGTGGACATTCATTGGATAGGGTGATCGATAAGTTGTTTCTCACCCAAGAAAATCCAGTGGATAGAAACCAGAAAAGAGCAGGCCTGTAACCTTCACTGAAAAAGACGGGGTATTGATTTATTGCTGTTAATACGTCATACTTCCAGTGCTGAGGGGTCTGGTAGGGATCCTCACTGGGTACGCAGCAGTCACTACAGAAGTGGACCGTGGTACTTTCCAGCGGAGAAGGTGTTGGTGAAAGAACTCTGAGAACTTTTATTGTTTGCTTGCATTGTCCATTTGGTGTTTGTGTTTAAAAAGTCCACAATGGGAGCCAAATGCACAAGCGAGAAACGTTCGCCAGCCAGGGTTCAGGCTGAAGGACAGGGACCGAAAGGGTCCGCTGGTTATATTATGTGTAGGAAATATGGTCCATACACAGAGGCTTTTTGTGATGAATGGGTACGAATGACTGTTGATGATAGGGCATCATTTCCAGTGATTGGTGGTTTTGATCCTAAGGTATTGCAGGTAGTATGTTTAACCAAAGTCATATAAGACAAGAACGAAAACATAACAACTGTTTGAACTCGTAGCAACAATGGGGAGAAGTAAGTAAAAAGGGGAAAGCAAGTACACCACCATATATAGATGTGGAATCATCTAGTGTGAATATAATAAAAAATAATAAAAATAGAAAATAATAAAAATAAAAATATGAAAATTATGAATGTAACCTATATATGTATTTATGAATGTCAAAGTTTTATTTAAAAGGAGAAGGTGACCCGACTGGTTTCAGCCATTTCTCATGCACTCAGAGAAGGAATATCCAACCGGTAAAAGAGGAGCTATAGCCTGCAGGGGAAGTGGCTGAGACCAGTGGAACTAGTAAGTATGGAGCCATTCAAGTACATATATAGTACGAAAGATCACAGGTAAATACTAAATCAGCAAATGGGAGTAACGAGAGAAGTGCAACAGTACCCTTTGACAAAACCTGCTGAAGTTACGATTGGGCCTCTATGATGCTAAATTATTTTCTTTTCTCCTAGCAGCATTAGCCCGACTAACTTAATCGACAGAGATTTTGCTATGTAAATTGAAATGTGAAATACATATATTGTACTCCCGCTCAGGAAGTACAAGGTATGTTAGATATTCCTCAAAGACTAATGTTGCATTCCACCGTTCTAGATTCATGTCCATCACAGGTAGAGGAAATTATCTCACAGATACCCGGTTTCCTATAAACTTAGGATGGACAGGACACTGGATTGATGGCTGATGTAGTCCCAGTAGTGACACAGCTAGCACAAGATTTAAGGGGGGTAGACCAAGTATTTAAGAATCAATTCCCCCTAGTGCCCAATCCAGTTGTCATTTTAATAATACCCTCTCCACCTCTACAAACTTTACTGTCACCAACCTCTATTCTGTTTTCTTCAGTTTCCTCTTCATCTTTGCATTCACAAAGGGGGTACAATACATGGACCTGACTCTCCTGAGGTGTCAAGTGACAGCCTGAGTATTTTCTTCCAAGCCCTACATGACTGTTTACAGTCCTTTCAGCCTGAGAATGGGTCAGTGCTGATACAATATGTTGATGACTTGTTGTTATGCGCTGATTCATTTGAGTCGTTCCAGACAGGACACAAGGTCTCAAGGGATAACCTGCAGTTGTGTAGGACAAGGGTCAAATACTTAGGACAGTGGTTTCCAAACTTTTTTTTAATCACGGCGCCCTAGAATATCAGAATTTTTTTCACGGCACCCCTAGGCCAAAAATTTCTTATTGAGAAATTTAGAAAGAAATATTACATTAAGTAGATTGCATTTATATGTCATCCTTAGGGTCAGTTGTGTGGTGAGGGACAAGATTTGCTTCTGTTTGGCCACATATTTTATGACTGGCAGCCACCAGCACTGGTTTTGCCTATTATATTGATCATGAATAATTTCAATTGGTCCTGGACCACCAACCCAGGGCACCCCTGCAAGTGTCCCGAGGCACCCCAGGGAGCCACGGCACACAGTTTGGGAACCTCTGACTTAGGACGTAGTACTGGTACATGATTTGACAGTCCATACACTACATGCCATATTGGTCCTTCAAAGTTCTGCCTGAACCCGGTATGTCTCATCAGCACGATGACACCAGTATATTACTGCATGTGTCTTGTAATGCACAAAGGGTGGATGATGAGAATACTGGTGAAGGAACATTTTGTATGGATACTGATGCGCATGATCGTGTGGAATATCTGAATCAGACCTTTACTACAAGACCAGACATAAGTGACAGCCCGTTGGTGAATGGAGACCTGATATTTTTTTCTCCTCTAGAGATGTTTTTACTCTACATTGCAAACACACAACAGTTAAATTGAGATGCAAATTTGTGTTCACTACAGGAAAAGGAGGTCTGGAAGGCGAAGGGGTATGGTCAGGACTCTGGAGAGATGGACAAGGTAAGCCAGTGGCCCTCAGGACATATCTCCCAGGCCTAGCTGAGGCGGCACATGGTCTGACTCACCTAGGGTAAGGAAGGTATGTGCAAATTGGTAAGAGCTTACTGGCGTGTACCAGGGTCCTCTTCTCAGGCAAGCAGGAAAGCAATGACCTGTCTTACTTGCACGAGGAAGAACATTTGGTAAGGTAGCACTAACAGAGCCATTCCATACTCCTCCTGCAGACGGACCTTTTCAGGTAATAGAAATCGACTTCGTACAGTTAACTACAGTACAGTAGGAATTTGAAATATGTATTGGTGTGCACTGATGTTTTCTCAAACTGGGTAGAGGCATTTCCTGCCGCCACAAATACTGCAGCGTTTACCGCAAAGAAAATTGTGCAGAAATTTGTGTGTAGATATGGTATCCTTAGGAGTAGAAAATAAGAATTTACTCACCGGTAATTCTATTTCTCGTAGTCCGTAGTGGATGCTGGGAACTCCGTAAGGACCATGGGGAATAGCGGGCTCCGAAGGAGGCTGGGCACTCTAGAAAGATCTTAGACTACCTGGTGTGCACTGGCTCCTCCCACTATGACCCTCCTCCAAGCCTCAGTTAGGTACTGTGCCCGGACGAGCGTACACAATAAGGAAGGATTTTGAATCCCGGGTAAGACTCATACCAGCCACACCAATCACACCGTACAACTCGTGATATGAAACCCAGTTAACAGTATGAAACAACAGAGCCTCTCAACAGATGGCTCAACAATAACCCGATTTAGTTAACAATAACTATGTACAAGTATTGCAGATAAACCGCACTTGGGATGGGCGCCCAGCATCCACTACGGACTACGAGAAATAGAATTACCGGTGAGTAAATTCTTAGTAAGTAGCAGCTCGGCAAAGTTGTAAAGCCGAGACCCCTCGGGCAGCCGCCCAAGATGAGCTCACCTTCCTTGTGGAATGGGCTTTTACAGATTTTGGCTGTGGCAGGCCTGCCACAGAATGTGCAAGCTGAATTGTACTACAAATCCAACGAGCAATAGTCTGCTTAGAAGCAGGAGCACCCAGCTTGTTGGGTGCATACAGGGTAAACAGCGAGTCAGATTTTCTGACTCCAGCCGTCCTGGAAACATATATTTTTAGGGCCCTGACAACGTCTAGCAACTTGGAGTCCTCCAAATCCTTAGTAGCCGCAGGCACCACAATAGGCTGGTTCAGGTGAAACGCTGACACCACCTTAGGGAGAAACTGGGGACGAGTCCTCAATTCTGCCCTATCCATATGGAAAATCAGATAAGGGCTTTTACATGATAAAGCCGCCAACTCTGACACTCGCCTTGCTGAAGCCAAGGCCAATAACATGACCACTTTCCACGTGAGATATTTCAGATCCACGGTTTTTAGTGGCTCAAACCAATGTGATTTTAAGAAACTCAACATCACGTTGAGATCCAAAGGTGCCACAGGAGGCACAAATGGGGGCTGAATATGCAGCACTCCTTTCACAAATGTCTGAACTTCAGGTACTGAAGCTAGTTCTTTTTGAAAGAAAATTGACAGAGCCGAGATCTGTACCTTAATGGAGCCCAGTTTTAGGCCCATATTCACTCCTGCTTGCAGGAAATGCAGAAATCGACCTAGTTGAAATTCCTCTGTTGGGGCCTTTTTGGCCTCGCACCATGCAACATATTTCCGCCATATGCGGTGATAATGCTTTGCCGTAACATCTTTCCTGGCTTTAATAAGCGTAGGAATGACTTCCTCCGGAATGCCCTTTTCCTTCAGGATCCGGCGTTCAACCGCCATGCCGTCAAACGCAGCCGCGGTAAGTCTTGGAACAGACAGGGGCCCTGCTGCAGCAGGTCTTGTCTGAGCGGCAGAGACCACGGGTCCTCTGAGATCATCTCTTGAAGTTCCGGGTACTACGCTCTTCTCGGCCAATCCGGAACCACGAGAATTGTGCTTACTCCTCGCTTTCTTATTATTCTCAATACCTTTGGTATGAGAGGTAGAGGAGGGAACACATAAACTGACCGGTACACCCACGGTGTCACTAGAGCGTCCACAGCTATCGCCTGAGGGTCTCTTGACCTGGCGCAATACTTCTCTAGTTTTTTGTTTAGGCGGGACGCCATCATGTCCACCTGTGGACGACCCCATTGATTTACAATCATTTGGAAGACTTCTGGATGAAGTCCCCACTCTCCCGGGTGGAGGTCGTGCCTGCTGAGAAAGTCTGCTTCCCAGTTGTCCACTCCCGGGATGAACACTGCTGACAGTGCTAGTACATGATTCTCCGCCCATCGGAGAATTTTTGTGGCTTCTGCCATCGCCGTCCTGCTTCTTGTGCCGCCCTGTCGATTCACATGGGCGACCGCCGTGATGTTGTCTGACTGGATCAGCACCGGCTGGTGTAGTAGCAGGGATTTTGCTTGATTTAGGGCATTGTAAATGGCCCTTAATTCCAGAATATTTATGTGAAGGGCAGTCTCCTGACTTGACCATAGTCCTTGGAAATTTCTTCCCTTTGTGACTGCCCCCCAGCCTCGTAGGCTGGCATCCGTGGTCACCAGGACCCAGTCCTGTATGCCGAATCTGTGGCCCTCCAGAAGATGAGCACTGTGCAGCCACCACAGAAGAGACACCCTGGTTCGTGGAGACAGGGTTATTAAACGATGCATCTGAAGATGCGATCCGGACCACTTGTCCAACAGGTCCCACTGAAAAATTCTGGCATGGAACCTGCCGAATGGAATTGCTTCGTAAGAAGCTACCATCTTTCCCAGGACCCGCGTGCAGTGATGCACCGATACCTGTTTTGGTTTTAGGAGGTCTCTGACTAGAGAAGACAACTCCCTGGCTTTCTCCTCCGGGAGAAACACTTTTTTCTGGGCCGTGTCCAGAATCATTCCCAGGAACATTAGACGTGTCGTGGGGACCAGCTGTGACTTTGGGATATTCAGAATCCAACCGTGCTGGCTCAGCACTTCCTGAGATAGTGCTACTCCCACTAACAACTGTTCCTTGGATCGTGCCTTTATTAGGAGATCGTCCAAGTATGGGATAATTAAAACTCCCTTTTTTCGAAGGAGTATCATCATTTCCGCCATAACCTTGGTAAATACCCTCGGTGCCGTGGAGAGTCCAAACGGCAGCGTCTGGAATTGGTAATGGCAATCCTGTACCACAAATCTGAGGTACTCCTGGTGAGAATTGTAAATGGGGACATGCAGGTAAGCATCCTTGATGTCCAGGGATACCATGTAATCCCCCTCGTCCAGGCTTGCAATAACCGCCCTGAGCGATTCCATCTTGAACTTGAATTTTTTTATGTATGTGTTCAAGGATTTCAAATTTAAAATGGGTCTCACCGAACCGTCCGGTTTCGGCACCACAAAAAGTGTGGAATAGTAACCCCGGCCTTGTTGAAGTAGGGGTACCTTGATTATCACTTGCTGGGAATACAGCTTGTGAATCGCTGCTAGCACCGCCTCCCTGTCTGAGGGAGCAATCGGCAAGGCGGATTTTAGGAAACAGCGGGGTGGAGTCGCCTCGAATTCCAGCCTGTATCCCTGAGATACTATTTGAAGGATCCAGGAATCCACCTGTGAGCGAGCCCACTGATTGCTGAAATTCCTGAGGCGGGCCCCCACCGTACCTGGCTCCGCCTGTGAAGCCCCACCGTCATGCGGCGGACTTGGAAGAGGAAGCGGGGGAGGACTTTTGTTCCTGGGAACCTGCTGTTTGCTGCAGCCTTTTTCCCCTGCCTCTGCCTCTTGACAGAAAAGACCCTCCTTTTCCCCGCTTGTTTTTCTGGGACCGAAAGGACTGAACCTGATAAAATGGCGCCTTCTTAGGCTGTGAGGGGACATGGGGTAAAAATGCTGACTTCCCAGACGTTGCTGTGGAAACTAGGTCGGAGAGACCATCCCCAAATAATTCCTCCCCCTTATAAGGCAAAACTTCCATGTGCCTTTTGGAATCTGCATCTCCAGTCCACTGGCGAGTCCATAAGCATCTCCTAGCAGAGATGGATAATGCACTTACTTTAGATGCCAGCCGGCAGATTTCCCTCTGTGCATCTCTCATGTATAAGACTGAGTCTTTGATATGGTCAATTGTTAGCAGGATCGTGTCTCTGTCTAACGTGTCAATATTTTCTGACAGTTTATCTGACCACGCAGCGGCAGCACTGCACATCCATGCTGACGCAATAGCTGGTCTGAGTATAATGCCTGAGTGTGTATATACAGACTTCAGGATCGCCTCCTGCTTTCTATCAGCAGGTTCCTTAAGGGCGGCCGTATCCTGGGACGGTAGTGCCACCTTTTTAGACAAACGTGTGAGCGCTTTATCCACCCTCGGGGGTGTTTCCCAACGTAACCTATCCTCTGGCGGGAAAGGGAACGCCATTAGTAGCTTCTTAGGAATTACCAATTTCTTATCAGGGGAAGCCCACGCTTCTTCACACACTTCATTTAATTCATCTGACGGGGGAAAAACTACAGGTAGTTTTTTCTCCCCAAACATAATACCCTTTTTTGTGGTACCTGGATGTAAATCAGAAATATTTAACACCTCTTTCATTGCCTCAATCATGCAGTGAATGGCCTTAACGGGCATTAAATTTGACTCATCGTCGTCGACACTGGTGTCAGTATCCGTGTCGACATCTACTTGTGCCACCTGAGATAGCGGGCGTTTCAGAGCCCCTGATGACTTTTGAGACACCTGGACAGGCACGAGCTGAAGACTCGGCTGTCCCACAGTCGGCATGTCGTCAAATTTTTTATGTAAGGAGTCTATACGTGCACTCATTTCCTGCCATAATACCATCCACTCAGGTGTCTGACCCCCAGGGGGTGACATCCCTGCTAAAGGCATCTGCTCCTCCTCCACATCATTATCCTCCTCAAACATGTCGACACAGCCGTACCGACACACTCCACACACACAGGGAATGCTCAAACAGAGGACAGGACCCACAAAAGCCCTTTGGGGGGACAGAGTAAGAGTATGCCAGCACACACCAGAGCGCTATATATATATATACAGGGACTAACTAAGTTATGTCCCTAATAGCTGCTTTTCAATATAATATACTGTATACAGTGCCAATTTTAATGCCCCCCCTCTCTTTTCCCTCTTACTGTACTGTAGAATTGCAGGGAAGAGCCAGGGAGCTTCCTTCCAGCCGAGCTGTGAGGGAAAAATGGCGCCAGTGTGCTGAGGAGATAGGCTCCGCCCCTTTTTCGCAGCGTATTCTCCCGCTTTTTATGGGATTCTGGCAGGGGTATTTACCTCATATATAGCCCCAGGGGCTATATATTGAGGTATTTTAGCCAGCCAAGGTGTTTTTATTGCTGCCTCAGGGCGCCCCCCCCCAGCGCCCTGCACCCTCAGTGACCGGAGTGTGAAGTGTGTATGAGGAGCAATGGCGCACAGCTGCAGTGCTGTGCGCTACCTTGGTGAAGACAGGATGTCTTCATGCCGCCGATTTTCCGGACCATCTTCTTGCTTCTGGCTCTGTAAGGGGGACGGCGGCGCGGCTCCGGGACCGAACATCAAGGCTGGGCCTGCGGTCGATCCCTCTGGAGCTAATGGTGTCCAGTAGCCTAAGAAGCCCAATCCGGCTGCAAGCAGGCGAGTTCGCTTCTTCTCCCCTTAGTCCCTCGCTGCAGTGAGCCTGTTGCCAGCAGGTCTCACTGAAAATAACAAATTCTAAGACTATAACTTTCTAAGAGCTCAGGAGAGCCCCTAGTGTGCATCCAACCTCGGCCGGGCACGAAATCTAACTGAGGCTTGGAGGAGGGTCATAGTGGGAGGAGCCAGTGCACACCAGGTAGTCTAAGATCTTTCTAGAGTGCCCAGCCTCCTTCGGAGCCCGCTATTCCCCATGGTCCTTACGGAGTTCCCAGCATCCACTAGGACGTCAGAGAAACAAAGTGATAGCTGAAACTGGACTATTGTGGTCATAGACACTGCCACTGGTGTTATGTAGCATCGGAACCACTCCCAGACCCCCACTTAACGAATCACCCTCTTTGAATTTTTGTTTTTGTTTTTTTGGAAGACAACCTCATGTCATGATCGATCCACACCATGATCAAAAATACACCAATGAGGTGACAGTACAGTACCTTATCGAGATGAGCCAGCATTTGAGAACTTAACAAAAGAACTTGAAACTGTTGATTCCTGATATGCCAACTACTAACTGTCTTGATTGTGAACCAAGAGACTGTGTGATTATTCTTACGGTCAGGTTGCCTAATTCACAGGTGGGAAGGACTGTACCAAGGGGGTCATTCCAACCCGTTCACATGCAGCGGTTTGTCACTGCTGTGCGAACGAGTTCAGAATGCGCATGCGCGGCGGCCGCACTGCGCATGTGCAACGTTGCCCGGCGACAGGGGTCGCTGGGTTACATCACGTCCTATGAAGAAAGCGGTCGCAGAGCCGACCGCAAGAAGATTGACAGAAAGAAGGCGTTCCTGGTCGGATCCGGACCGTTGGCTGACGTTTTCGGGGAGTGGTAAGAGAAATGCATGCGTGTCCAGGAGAACGGAGGGCAGATGTCTGACGTCAAAGCCGGCCCCAGCATCGCAGAGATCGTCGCACAGGGTAAGTATGTCCAGGGCTAGTCATGTTTTGCTTGAAATCTTTTTAGCTTAGCAGGGCTGCACAAGCGTTCTCAGCCCTGCTAAGCTAAAATACACACTTCATAGGCGTGTACTAGTTGATCGCAGCAGCAGCAAAAAGTTGCTGGCTGCGATCAACTCGGAATGACCATCCAAGTTTTGTTGACAGCACGATTCCAGTAAAAATAGCCGAGCGAGAGACTTGGGTCCACAATTCCCATCGCAGGAAAGTCGGTAGTCCAGAAGGAACTCGTAAAGGGAGTGAAATCGCAGAAATATCACCTGAGAATCTGATCCGTGAAGACTGAGAGGCAGCACTGTTGAACACTACCTGAGCGTACTAAAGAATTACAAAAAGACCAGTCGTAGTAATGGATTTGCTATAAGCAAGATTTGTTTTGTTCTATCTTGTTCTCTTTTTTCCCGTAGACAAACTTTTTTTCAGGACATTCTATTTTTGTGAGGTTTCATGAGGAGTCATGTGTGGGACTGGAACTGGTTCTGGAGAAAGGAGTGATGTCTTTATAGGATCCCAGGATCAGCCTGTCACTTTGTTTAAAGCCAGAGAATAACAAAGGTCTAGTAGTTACGGAGTTCGGAGGTAATGTGATAGGCTATTGTCTGAGGAATACTGTATTTTGTAGTTATTGTGACCCTATAATTGAAGATGAGTGCATCCAGAGATGTCAGTCTAGCAATAAGGCAGCATTTGGCAGACATCCCTTGAGTGATTACCACTCACTAGTAGGTAAGGTCTTAAACCAAACGGAATGTTGGATGTGCTCACAGGTACCTCTAAGACAAAATAATGCAGGATTAGTGCCATATTCTTTAGAGTTAGCTGAGGTACTTGAATTACATGGAAGGGGGGGATGGGGTGGACCGGTGGACATGGAATATAATATAACTAGACCCCCTATTCTTAAGATCCACCAGTACCATAGATAAATCCCTGGTATGTTTAAATCTCACCAATTTCAGGAAATCAGGAAATTGGGAGGTAATCAGGAACAATCAGACAATGGCTTATTGACACATAGCAGATAAAGAGCTGTGAGTGGCTCTCCCCGAACTCCGAAGGTTTATCTTATCTAGGAAGGACAGTACCTGAAATAATAACCCTTGTTCAATGATGAAACAGACCTAGCATACGATCCAGGAATGGAAACAATGTTCAGGGAGTTATAGGAATATATGCCATGAAAATTTTATGTTTCTTTCACGATTTGTTTGTGTTTTCTCCCTCTACCCAGCAAAATCTCTATCGAATTTGAACATCAGTGTGCAAAGACATAGGTACATGTATGTGTGCAACGTTTGTTCAAATCAGACATCATAGGCCATAGCACTGTCCCAGCATACTCTATAGGTTGAATGTCGTACCACATCCAAACAGTGGTCCCATGACCGCTGAGCGCATATAGAGGATGTCCCGTCCTCTTCCCGGTCTTCCCCAACTAGGGTCAATGTCCGATTTGTGAAATGAATACATACGTGTGTCTAGGTCACCAATTATTGTTTGAAATTTTTTTTTGGAATTATGTTTAGTGTGACAGTTATGACAGTTATTGTTTACTGTCAAAGGGTGGACTGTCAAAGTCAAAAATATTACATACAAACAACATACAACCTCGAAACAGAGAGGTCTGTTTGTGCGCATACACGCAGCGTGCACAGGATATACGCTAGCATACACATTCACACAGACAAGCCACAAAGATATTCAATACATATTTCATACAACACATAAATTACACATAGACAAAACATGTCAAGCACCAGACATTATAATGTTTTTATATAATAGAGTGTAAAACCAGATATATATGTTTTATTGGAACGAAACAAGTTAATTATATCATACTTAGTGTCAAAATGATCAGGAGAATGTATGGATTAATTTGATAGCTATGGGTAGATTGTAGCACATTGCAACGATTAGTTATGACCAAATGTATGAATACAAAGGACTTTCTGAGACTGGAAACTGGATTCACAGTCATGGCCCTGGGGACAACAACATAGTTTGCAACATAGGACAAAAGCCCTCACACTGACCTATGAGCCGTCGAGTTCTTGAGAGATCTGGACTCTGGACCAATGTAAGAAGATGAAACTCACCATTGTATACACCCATTATTTTACTATATAAAAGAAGGACCCAGGAGCAGGCAGCTCTCTGATACATTCTCATTCACTCTAACACACACATTCTCATTCACCATCACACACACACACACACACACACACACACACACACACACACACACCCTTATCAGAAGTCTCCTACCTGATGACTGGCTGCCTGATACCAGTGCAACTAAGCATACGTATATTGGCTGTAACTGATTCTTATGTAACTACAACTGCTTCTTTTATAACTGTAACTCTGTAACCATAATTATACATGTTATACTTAATGATATACTGTACATATGTTATTTTGTATGCATACCCTTTTCTCTAACGTCCTAAGTGGATGCTGGGGACTCCGTAAGGACCACGGGGATTAGCGGCTCCGCAGGAGACTGGGCACAACTATAAAGAAAGCTATTAGACTACTGGTGTGCACTGGCTCCTCCCACCAAGACATTCCTCCTCCAGACTTCAGTTAGATTCTTGTGCCCGGCTGAGCTGGATGCACACTAGGGGCTCTCCTGAGCACCTAGAAAGAAAGTATATTTAGGTTTTTTATTTTATAGTGAGATCTGCTGGCAACAGACTCACTGCAGCGAGGGACTAAGGGGAGAAGAAGCAAACCTACCTAACAGGTGGTAGTTTGGGCTTCTTAGGCTACTGGACACCATTAGCTCCAGAGGGATCGACCGTAGGACCCGACCTTGGTGTTCGTTCCCGGAGCCGCGCCGCCGTCCCCCTTACAGAGCCAGAAGCAACGAAGAGGTCCGGAAAAATCGGCGGCAGAAGACTTCGGTCTTCACCAAGGTAGCGCACAGCACTGCAGCTGTGCGCCATTGCTCCTCATGTACACCTCACACTCCGGTCACTGATGGGTGCAGGGCGCTGGGGGGGCGCCCTGAGGGCAATATAGGACACCTTGGCTGGCAAATATACATCATATATAGTCCTAGAGGCTATATAGATGTAAAATTACCCCTGCCAGTATTCCAGAAAAAGCGGGAGAAAGTCAGCCGAAAAGGGGGCGGGGCTTCTCCCTCAGCACACTGGCGCCATTTTTCCCTCACAGTTCCGCTGGAAGGAAGCTCCCTGGCTCTCCCCTGCAGTCTGAACACTACAAAAGGGTAAAAAAGAGAGGGGGGGCACTAAATTTAGGCGCAGTATAGATAATATATATATATATGATATATATAAAAAAGCAGTTATAAGGGAAAACACTCATTGATAGTGGGATCCCTGTGTTAAATAGCGCTCTGGTGTGTGCTGGCATACTCTCTCTCTGTCTCCCCAAAGGGCTTTGTGGGGTCCTGTCCTCTGTCAGAGCATTCCCTGTGTGTTTGCGGTGTGTCGGTACGGCTGTGTCGACATGTTTGATGAGGAGGCTTATGTGGAGGCGGAGCAAATGCCTGTAAATGTGATGTCACCCCCTGCGGGGTCGACACCTGAGTGGATAGTGCTGTGGAAGGACTTACGCGACAGTGTCGACTCCTTGCATAAAAGGTTTGACGACATACCTATTGTGGGACAGCCGGCTTCTCAGCCTGTGCCTTCCCAGGCGTCTCAAAAGCCATCAGGGGCTCTAAAACGCCCGCTACCTCAGATGGCTGCCACAGATGTCGACAGGGATACTGACTCCAGTGTCGACGACGATGAGACTAATGTAACTTCCAGTAGGGCCACACGTTACATGATTGAGGCAATGAAAAATGTGTTGCACATTTCTGATGTTACCCCCGGTACCACAAAAAAGGGTATAATGTTTGGAGAGAAAAAACTACCAGTAGCTTTTCCTCCATCTGAAGAGTTAAATGAAGTGTGTGAAGAAGCGTGGGCTTCCCCTGATAAAAAGCTGGTAATTTCTAAGAGGTTACTAATGGCGTACCCTTTCCCGCCAGAGGATAGGTCACGCTGGGAAACATCCCCTAGGGTGGATAAAGCGCTCACACGCTTGTCAAAGAAGGTGGCACTACAGTCTCCGGATACGGCCGCCCTGAAGGAATCTGCTGATAGAAAGCAGGAGGCTATCCTGAAATCTATATATACACACACACACACACACACACACACACACAGGTGTTATACTGAGACCGGCTAGTGCTTCAGCCTGGATGTGCAGTGCTGCTGCTGCGTGGTCAGATTCCCTGTCAGAAAATATAGATACCCTAGACAGGGACACTATATTGCTAAACGTAGAGCATATAAAAGACGCACTTTTATACATGAGGGATGCACAGAGGGATATTTGCCGGCTGGCATCCAAAATTAGTGCAATGTCCATTTCTGCCAGGAGAGGGTTATGGACTCGGCAGTGGACAGGAGATGCAGATTTCAAAAGACACATGGAAGTTCTGCCTTATAAGGGTGAGGAGTTGTTCGGGGATGGTCTCTCGGACCTCGTTTCCACAGCAACAGCTGGGAAGTCTACATTTTTACCCCATGTTCCCTCACAACCAAAGAAAGCACCGTATTATCAGGTACAGTCCTTTCGGCCCAATAGGGGCAAGCGGGTTAAAGGCGCGTCCTTTCTGCCCAGAGGCAGAGGTAGGGGAAAGAAGAAGCTGCAGCATACAGCCAGTTCCCAGGAGCAAAAGTCCTCCCCCGCTTCCTCTAAGTCCACAGCATGACGCTGGGGCTTCACAGGCGGAGCCAGGTGCGGTGGGGGCCCGTCTCAAAAACTTCAGCAATCAGTGGGCTCGCTCACGGGGGATCCCTGGATCCTTCAAGTAGTATCTCAGGGGGTACAAGCTGGAATTCGAGACATCTCCCCCCCGCCGTTTCCTCAAATCTGCCTTGCCAACCACTCCCTCAGGCAGGGAGGCAGTGTTACAGGCAATTCACAAGCTGTATTCACAACAAGTGATAGTAAAGGTGCCCCTACTTCAACAAGGAAGGGGTTACTATTCCACAATGTTTGTGGTACCGAAACCGGACGGTTCGGTGAGACCCATTTTAAATTTGAAATCCTTGAACACATATATAAAAAAATTCAAGTTCAAGATGGAATCGCTCAGGGCGGTTATTGCAAGCCTGGACGAGGGGGATTACATGGTATCACTGGACATCAAGGATGCTTACCTACATGTCCCCATTTACCATCCTCACCAGGAGTACCTCAGATTTGTGGTACAAGATTGTCATTACCAATTCCAGACGTTGCCGTTCGGTCTATCCACGGCTCCGAGGGTCTTTACCAAGGTAATGGCCGAAATGATGATACTCCTTCGAAAGAAGGGAGTTTTAATTATCCCGTACTTGGACGATCTCCTGATAAAGGCGAGGTCCAGAGAGCAGTTGTTGGTAGGGGTAGCACTATCTCGGGAAGTGCTACAACAGCACGGCTGGATTCTAAACATTCCAAAGTCACAGCTGGTCCCTACGACACGTCTGCTGTTCCTAGGGATGGTTCTGGACACAGAACAGAGAAAGGTGTTTCTCCCGGAGGAGAAGGCCAAGGAGCTGTCATCTCTAGTCAGAGGCCACCTAAAGCCAAAACAGGTGTCGGTGCATCACTGCACGCGGATCCTGGGAAAAATGGTAGCTTCCTACGAAGCGATTCCATTCGGCAGGTTTCATGCAAGAACCTTTCAGTGGGACCTGTTGGACAAGTGGTCCGGATCGCATCTTCAGATGCATCGTCTGATAACCCTGTCTCCGAGGACAAGGGTGTCTCTGCTGTGGTGGCTGCAGAGTGCTCATCTTCAAGAGGGCCGCAGATTCGGCATACAGGACTGGGTCCTGGTGACCACGGATGCCAGCCTTCGAGGCTGGGGAGCAGTCACACAGGGAAGAAACTTCCAAGGACTATGGTCAAGTCAGGAGACTTCCCTGCACATAAATATTCTGGAACTGAGGGCCATTTACAATGCCCTAAGTCAGGCAAAACCCCTGCTTCAAAACCAGCCGGTACTGATCCAGTCAGACAACATCACGGCGGTCGCCCATGTAAATCGACAGGGCGGCACGAGAAGCAGGACGGCAATGGCAGAAGCCACAAGGATTCTCCGATGGGCGGAAAATCACGTGTTAGCACTGTCAGCAGTGTTCATTCCGGGAGTGGACAACTGGGAAACAGACTTCCTCAGCAGGCACGACCTCCACCCGGGAGAGTGGGGACTTCATCCAGAAGTCTTTCAAATGATTGTAAACCGGTGGAAAAAGCCACAGGTGGACATGATGGCGTCCCGCCTAAACAAAAAGCTAGAAAAATATTGCGCCAGGTCGAGAGACCCGCAGGCGATAGCTGTGGACGCTCTAGTAACACCGTGGGTGTACCGATCGGTTTATGTGTTCCCTCCTCTTCCTCTCATACCAAAGGTACTGAGGATAATAAGGAGAAGAGGAGTAAGAACTATACTCATTGTTCCGGATTGGCCAAGAAGAGCTTGGTACCCGGAACTTCAAGAAATGATGTCAGAGGACCCATGGCCTCTACCGCTCAGACAAGACCTGCTGCAGCAGGGGCCCTGTCTGTTCCAAGACTTACCGCGGCTGCGTTTGACGGCATGGCGGTTGAACACCGGATCCTGAAGGAAAAGGGCATTCCGGAGGAAGTCATTCCTACGCTGATTAAAGCTAGGAAAGAAGTAACCGCAAACCATTATCACCGCATATGGCGAAAATATGTTGCGTGGTGTGAGGCCAGGAAGGCCCCAACGGAAGAATTTCAGCTGGGCCGTTTCCTGCACTTCCTACAGTCAGGGGTGACTATGGGCCTTAAATTGGGTTCCATTAAGGTCCAGATTTCGGCTCTATCGATTTTCTTCCAGAGAGAACTGGCTTCACTACCTGAAGTTCAGACTTTTGTTAAGGGAGTGCTGCATATTCAGCCCCCTTTTGTGCCTCCAGTGGCACCTTGGGATCTCAACGTGGTGTTGGATTTCCTAAAGTCACATTGGTTTGAGCCACTGAAAACCGTGGATTTGAAATATCTCACGTGGAAAGTGGTCATGTTGTTGGCCTTGGCCAGGCGTGTATCAGAATTGGCGGCTTTGTCATGTAAAAGCCCATATCTGATTTTCCATATGGATAGGGCAGAATTGAGGACTCGTCCCCAGTTTCTCCCCAAAGTGGTATCAGCTTTTCATCTGAACCAACCTATCGTGGTGCCTGCGGCTACAAATGACTTGGAGGCTTCCAAGTTGTTGAATGTAGTCAGGGCCCTAAAAATCTATGTTTCCAGGACAGCTGGAGTCAGAAAGACTGACTCGCTCTTTATCCTGTATGCGCCCAACAAGTTGGGTGCACCTGCTTCAAAGCAGACTATTGCTCGCTGGATCTGTAGTACGATTCAGCTTGCACATTCTGCGGCTGGACTGCCGCATCCTAAATCAGTAAAAGCCCATTCCACGAGGAAGGTGGGCTCTTCCTGGGCGGCTGCCCGAGGGGTCTCAGCTCTTCAACTTTGCCGAGCAGCTACTTGGTCGGGGTCAAACACGTTTGCTAAATTCTACAAGTTTGACACCCTGGCTGAGGAGGACCTTGAGTTTGCTCATTCGGTGCTGCAGAGTCATCCGCACTCTCCCGCCCGTTTGGGAGCTTTGGTATAATCCCCATGGTCCTTACGGAGTCCCCAGCATCCACTTAGGACGTTAGAGAAAATAAGAATTTACTCACCGGTAATTCTATTTCTCATAGTCCGTAGTGGATGCTGGGCGCCCATCCCAAGTGCGGATTGTCTGCAATACTTGTATATAGTTATTGCTTAACTAAAGGGTTATTGTTGAGCCATCTGTTGAGAGGCTCAGTTGTTATCATACTGTTAACTGGGTATTGTATCACGAGTTATACGGTGTGATTGGTGTGGCTGGTATGAGTCTTAGCCGGGATTCAAAATCCTTCCTTATTGTGTCAGCTCTTCCGGGCACAGTATCCTAACTGAGGTCTGGAGGAGGGTCTTGGAGGGAGGAGCCAGTGCACACCAGTAGTCTAAAAGCTTTCTTTACAGTTGTGCCCAGTCTCCTGCGGAGCCGCTAATCCCCGTGGTCCTTACGGAGTCCCCAGCATCCACTACAGACTATGAGAAATAGAATTACCGGTGAGTAAATTCTTATTTTAATAATATATATATATATATATATATATATATATATATATATATATATATACACCTCTGAGCGTTGGACCTCAGTATAAAAATATGTGCGACTGCTTGCTTTCTCTTAAGGGACATAGTGCTGCAACGTTCAGCGCACTTTTATCGTATATGGTAATAAGACGCGCCTTGCGTCCGCAGTATATATATAAATGCTGGCACTGAAATGTTTATTTAAAATAATTTGAAATTCACATGGAGTATAAGTCCAGTGATCCTGACGTATAATTACAGTGGTACTGGCGTATAAGTCCAGTCCAGTGATACTGCCGTACATGTCCAGTGATACTGCTGTATAATTCCATTGATACTGCATTATATGTCCAGCGGTACTGGGTACTGCCGTATATGCCCAGCAGTACTGCCGTATAAATCCAGTGATCCTGCTGTATAATTCCAGTGGTACTGGCATATAAGTCCAGTGATCCTGACGTATATGTCCATTGATAATGCGGTATATGTCTAGCGGTACTGCCGTATAAATCCAGTGATACTGCCGTATAATTCCAGTGATCCTGCCGTATAATTACAGTGGTGCTGGCGTATGAATCCAGTGATCCTGCCGTATAATTACAGTGGTACTGGCGTATAAGTCCAGTCCAGTGATACTGCCGTATATGTCCAGCGGTACTGCCGTATAAATCCAGTGATCCTGCCTTATAAGTCCAATGATCTTGCTGTATAATTCCAGTGATCCTGCCGTATAATTCCAGTGGTACTGGCGTATAAGTCCAGTGATCCTGCCATATAATTACAGTGGTACTGGCGTATAAGTCCAGTCCAGTGATACTGCCGTATATGTCCAGCGGTACTGCCTTATATGTCCAGCGGTACTGCCGTATAAATCCAGTGATCCTGCCGTATAATTGCAATGATCCTGCCTTATAAGTCCAATGATCCTGCTATATAATTCCAGTGATCCTGCCGTATAATTCCAGTGGTACTGGCGTATAAGTCCAGTCCAGTGATACTGCCGTATATGTCCAGCGGTACTGCCGTATAAATCCAGTGATCCTGCCGTATAATTGCAATGATCCTGCCTTATAAGTCCAATGATCCTGCTATATAATTCCAGTGATCCTGCCATATAATTACGGTGGTACTGGCGTATAAGTCCAGTCCAGTGATACTGTCGTATATGTCCAGTGATACTGCCGTATATATCCATTGATGCTGCTGTATAATGTATGTCCAGCGGTACTGCCGTATATGTCCAGCGGTACTGCCGTATAAATCCAATGATCCTGCCATATAATTGCAGTGATCCTGACGTATAATTGTAGTGATCCTGCCGTATAAGTACAGTGATCCTGCCGCATAAGTACAGTGATCCTGCCGCATAAGTTCAGTGATCCTGCCGCATAAGTTCAGTGATCCTGCCGCATAAGTTCAGTGGTACTGGCGTATAAATCCAGTGGTACTGGCGTATAAATCCAGTGATCCTGCCATATAAGGCCATATAATTTCGTATAAGTCCAGTAGAGTGGTGCTGCCATATAAGTTCAGTGGTGCTGCCCTGTGCTGTATATTATTTACTCCAAATAAAGGGGTTATTAATATTTAATCCAAATAATGTTCACAGGGTTTGCCCTGTGTGGTGAAGAGGTACGCTCTCCTGTACCACATTTTTATATAACGCCAGAGAAATAATGGAGAACAAAAATTTGGAGGATAAAATAGGGAAAGATCAAGAACCACTTCCTCCTAGTGCTGAAGCTGCTGCCACTAGTCATGACATAGACAATGAAATCCCTTCAACATCGTCTGCCAAGGCCGATGCCCAATAAGATAGTAGAGGGCATGTAAAATCCAAAAAGCCAAAGTTCAGTAAAAAGACCCAAAAAAAGAAATTGAAATGGTCTGAGGAAAAACGTAAACTTGCCAATATGCCATTTATGACACTGAGTGGCAAGGAGCGGCTAAGGCCCTGGCCTATGTTCATGACTAGTGGTCCAGCTTCACATGACGATGGAAGCACTCATCCTCCCGCTAGAAAAATAAAAGAGTTAAGATGGAAAAAGCACAGAAAAGTACTGTGCGTTCTGAGATGGTATCACAAATCCCCAAGGAGAATCCAAGTGTGTAGACCAGGCATTCCCAACCGCGGTCCTCAAGGCACACCAACAGTGCAGGTTTTAGTGATATCCAGGCTTCAGCACAGATGGTTAAATCAAAATAACTGAGGTACTAATTTAGTCACCTGTGTTCAAGCCTGGATATCACTAAAACCAGGACTGTTAGTGTGCCTTGAGGACCGTGGTTGGGAAACACTGGTGTAGACGATTGCGATGCCTGACCTTCCCAACACTGGACGGGAAGAGGTGGCTCCTCCCACCGTTTGCACGCCCCTTGCAAGTGTTGGAAGGAGCAACCACAGTCCAGTTTCTGATATTCAAATTGAAGAAGTCACTGTTGAAGTACACCAGGATGAGGATATGGGTGTTGCTGGTGCTGAGGAGGAAGTTGACGATGAGGATTCTGATGGTGATGTGGTTTGTTTAAATCAGGCACTGGGGGAGACACCTGTTGTCCGTGGGATGAATAATCCCATTGTGATGCATGGGCAAAATACCAAAAAAGCCACCTCTTTGGTGTGGAATTATTTCTCCACAAATCCGGACAACAGGTGTCAAGCCGTGTGTTGCCTCTGTCAATCTGTAATAAGTAGGGTAAGGACGTTAACCACCTAGGAACATCCTCCCTTATACGTCACCTGCAGCGCATTCATCAGACGTCAGTGTCAATTTGTGAAACTTTGGGTAAGAGCGTAAGCAGTCCACTGACACCTAAATCCCTTCTTCCTCTTGTACCCAAGCTCCTGCAAGCCACACCACCATCTCCCTCAACGTCAACTTCCTCCTCAGTCAGGAACGTCAGTAGTCCTGCAGGCCATGTCACTGGCAAGACTGAGGAGTCCTCTCCTAACCGGGATTCCTCCGGAGTATCCTTGAGTGGTACACCTGCTATTGCTGCTGTTGTTGGAGAAATTGAAGGAGGAGCTAAGACGGAGCAATTCGGCAAAGTATGTGGGACTTGTGGATGGAGCCCTTCATTCGCTTTGCCAGGATTCAAGAGTGGTCATTCTGTTCAAATCAGTGCACTACATTTTTGCCACCGTGCTCGATCCTAGGTTTAAAGCCTACATTGTATCCCTCTTTCCGGCAGACACAAGTCTGCAGAGGTTCAATGACCTGCTGGTGAGAAAATTGTCAACTCAAGCGGAACGTGACCCGTCAACAGCTCCTCCTTCACTTTCTCCCGCAACTGGGGCTGCGAGGAAAAGGATAAGATTTCCTAGCCCACCCACTGGCGGTGATGCAGGGCAGTCAGGACTGAGTGCTGACATCTGGTCTGAACTGAAGGACCTGCCCAGAGCCGGCCCTAACCAATATGATGCCCTAGGCAAGATTTTGGCTGGTGCCCCCTAGCACCACCGCTGGTTCTGCCTCTGACCTTGCACCTCTTTCCCAGCACCAGCACCATCACCCCTCACCCATAGCAGTCCTTGTACCCCCTATATTTTAAATAGGAACAGTTCGCACATTTGACGCACATCCCAAAAAGGGGCATCTTCTGGCTGGGAAGGGGCATGGCCACACAATAGTAACCCCAATTCCAATTCCGCCACACAGTACTGCAACTTTATTCACATTTTATCTTGCGATAGTGTCCATAATTCATATTACATCCCACAGTAGTATCACTTTACCTTATAAACGTTACTCCTCACAGTAAAGCCCCTTATTCACATTACATCACACTGAATTGCTCCTTATTCACATTACACCACACCTTATTGCTCTTTATTCACATTAGACGACACAGTAGTGCCCTTTCTATATGCAACGCCACATAGTAGAGCACCTTATACACATAATGCCATTAGTAATGCATTTATACACAATTCCACACAGTAATGCCCCTTACACATATGAGACACATTAATGTCCTTATAAACATAATGCGCCTTACACATTATGACAACCTTTATTAATGCCCTTTTACACATAATGTCCCTTACACATATGCCGCACATTATTAATGCCCTAATACACATAATGACACACACAGTGCCCCCTACACATTTGCTTAGTGCCCCTATACAGATAATTACACACATACAGTAGTACCCTGTTATACATATGCTGCACATTATTAATGCCCTTATACACATAATGACACACATAGTGGCCCTTTACACATATGTTGCACATTATTAATGCATTTTTACATGACACACATAATGCTCCTTACACATATTTCGAACACTACTGCACAACCAACCCACTCACATGCACACAGCACTCACACTTCCACTAACACTGTGACCTCTGCCTCTGCTTGGATACAGATGTGTCCTCACAAATCTTGCATCAATGCTAACGTCGGGCACATTTTTGTTAATGAAAATGCATCTTATTTGCATTGCTATGTGGCTAGGATGCACAAGCAGCTTCTGCTGATTAAACTGATATGCAGCATGCCTATATACTGTGTGAGACTGTGGCTGTATCTGCATATGAAATGCTACATACAGAATATAGGCATGCCGCATATCATTTTAATCAGCAGAAGCTGCTGATGCCCCTAGGCATATCAAATGCCCTAGGCAATTGCCTATTTTGCCTATGCCTATGGCCGGCTCTGGACCTGCCAATGATTACTGACATGTCTACTGTCACTGCATATGATTCTGTCACCAATGAAAGAATGGTGGACGATTATATGAGTGACAGCATCCAAGTAGGCATGTCAGACAGTCCGTATGTATACTGGTAGGAAAAAGAGGCAATTTGGATGTTCTTGCACAAACTGTTTTTTTTTTAACCTAAGTTGCCCCCCCTCCAGTGTGTACTCCGAAAGAGTGTTTAGTGCAGCTGGTAACCTTGTCAGCGATCAGCGTAGGAGGTTACTTCCACAAAATGTGGAGAAGATGATGTTCATCAAAATGAATTATAAATTCCTCTGGGAAGACCTTGACCAGCAATTGCCTCCAGAAAGTACACTGGGACCTGTGATGGTGGATTCCAGTGGGGACCAATTAATACTCTGTGAGGAGGAGGATGTACACAGTGAATTGGGTGAGGAATCGGAGGATGAGGTGGACATCTTGCCTCTGTAGAGCCAGTTTGTGCAAGGAGAGATTGATTGCTTCTTATTTGGTGGGGACCCAAACAAACCAGTCATTTCAGCCAGAGTTGTGTGGCAGACCCTGTCGCTGAAATGATTGGTTTGTTAAAGTGTGCATGTCCTGTTTATACAACATAAGGATGGGTGGGGGTAGGGGACCCAAGGACAATTCCATCTTGCACCTCTTTTTCTTCTTTACATCATGTGCTGTTTGGTGCCTAGTTTTTTTAAGTGCCATCCTGTCTGCCACTGCAGTGCCACTCCTAGATGGGCCAGGTGTTTGTGCCGCACACTTGTGTCACTTAGCTTAGTCATGCAGCTTCCTCAGTACACCTCTTTTCCTTCTTTACACGATGTGCTGTTTGGGGCCTAATTTTTACAACTGCCATCCTGTCTGCAACTGCAGTGCCACTCCTAGATGGGCTAAGTGTTTGTGCCGCGCACTTGTGTCACTTAGCTTAGTCACACAGCTACCTCATTCCACCTCTTTTTCTTCTTTGCATCATGTGCTGTTTGGGGACTATTTTTTTTTTAAGTGTTATCCTGTCTGCCACTGCAGTGCCACTCCTAGATGGGCCAGGTGTTTGTGCCGCACATTTGTGTTGCTTAGCTTAGTCATACAGCCAGGTGGTGCAACCTTTTGGCCTAAAAACAATGGGGGTAATTCCAAGTTGATCGCAGAAGGATTTTTTTAGCAGTTGGGCAAAACCATGTGCACTGCAGGGGAGGCAGATATAACGTGCAGAGAGAGTTAGATTTGGGTGGGTTATTTTGTTTCTGTGCAGGGTAAATACTGGCTGCTTTATTTTTACACTGCAAATTAGATTGCAGATTGAACACACCACACCAAAATCTAACTCTCTCTGCACATGTTAAATCTGTCTCCCCTGCAGTGCACATGGTTTTGCCCAATTGCTAACAAAATTCCTGCTGCGATCAACTTGGAATTACCCCCAATATTGGCCCTCATTCCGAGTTGTTCGCTCGCAAGCGGATTTTAGCAGATTTGCTCATGCTAAGCAGCCGCCTACTGGGAGTGAATCTTAGCATCTTAAAATTGCGAACGATGTATTCGCAATATTGCGATTACACACCTCGTAGCAGTTTCTGAGTAGCTCCAGACTTACTCGGCATCTGCGATCAGTTCAGTGCTTGTCGTTCCTGGTTTGACGTCACAAACACACCCAGCGTTCGCCCAGACACTCCTCCGTTCCTCCGGCCACTCCTGCGTTTTTTCCGGAAACGGTAGCGTTTTTTCCCACACGCCCATAAAACGGCCTGTTTCCGCCCAGAAACACCCATTTCCTGTCAATCACATTACGATCGCCAGAACGATGAAAAAGCCGTGAGTAAAATTCCTAACTGCATAGCAAATTTACTTGGCGCAGTCGCAGTGCGGACATTGCGCATGCGCATTAAGCGGAAAATCGCTGCAATGCGAAGATTTTTACCGAGCGAACAACTCGGAATGAGGGCCATTGTGAGGTGTTCAGAATAGACTGGAAATGAGTGGAAATTAATGTTATTGAAATTAATAATACCACAGGATCAAAATTACCCACAAATTCTGTTATTTTAGCTGTTTTTATTTTTTTATCAAAAATCATCCAGATCCAAAACCAAAACTAAAACAAGAAAGGGTGTCTTTGGCAAAACCAAACCAAAACACGAGCGGGGATTTAGAACCAAAACACAAAACATGAAAAGTGCCCGCTGCACATCTCTATTATAAACTATAAAAATAGAAAAATAGAAACCCAGGGCCTTATTCAGCAGTAGACTCTGGGTCAGATTTATTAAGTCTGGGGAAGTGATAAAGCAGCGAAAAGAAGTGATAAAAGGAAGGTGATAACGCACCAGCCAATCAGATCCTAACTGTCATTTTTCAAACTCGTAATTATTGGCTGGAGCATTATCACCTTCCACTTATCACTTCTTTATCACTGCTTTATTACTTCTCCAGGCTTAATACATCTGCCCCTCTGTTGATAAAGCCTACACAGATTCCCGATTATTGGGATTCTGTGCAGGCGCAGGACCCATTCCACGGATGTGAATAACGTGTCCTGAGTAATCGACGGCAGAGGCATTCAGGGGGCGGTGTGGCGGCGGCCTGCATTTCTGTAAATGAGGCCTTTTTGCCCCCATTGTCCGGGAGCGGCAAGACCAGGGTCTGCATCTCTGGACGCATACTTCCAGGCCTCCCCCTAAACGGCGGCTTAACACAGCCGTTCAGCCCCCTCCCGCCCAGCGACCGCCTCTGTCTCAGAGGCGATCGCTAGGCAACGAAAGCTGCGCAGTTCCGACCCGATTGCTGCCCTGCGGCAAACTGCAGCGAGCGATCGGGTCGGAATGACCCCCAATGTTCCAATGTTTGATTATTATTATTTTTTGTATTTTTTTTTTTTTACAAATTCAAAACATTTTTTTCTCTTTTTTTTTTTTTAACTAAAATCATTTGGGATAAGGTTACATTCATATTCTTCACCTAATTCACTCATTAAGAAAACAACAACAACAACAATTTTCGAGCGGTTTTGAAGGAAAAAAATGTTATGTGGTTAAAGAAGGGAATGATGTTCAAAATAATTTTCCCTGATGAATGAATATCTGCTAAAACAGATGATGTGGACAGCAATTTGGCCTTAAGAGTTAATTATCATTTATCCCATACTTGCCTACTTTTGAAAACTAGTTTCAGGGAGATTGCAAGTGGTAGCAGAATGTGTAGCGTGCTGTTGAGGGGGCGTGTCATGTAACACCCAAAGGGCGTGTCTAGATCCGCCTATGGGCATATCTATTGCCACTCAGGGGTGTGTCCTGCAGCAGAGCTGCTGGGTTTAGTATCTGTGTGGTTCCCAGTGCCAGCAATGTGGAAGGTTTGTGGGCAAGGTGAGGTCACTTAAATTAATTTAAAAATTACCCTTTGCTCCCTTCTGTAATTACCATGGTAAATTATACACAACAAATGAGAATTTGCATATACGACTGTACAAATAACATTTATTCATTTTAAGTTGGGCCACTGTGAGATTGGCTTCCTTTGTACACTAACCCAAGACCCAAATGCTGACAGATGAAAGGAAAGAAACTGGGTGCTGAGTGTCACAGGCACTACTCAGAGACAGCACTCACTGAAAGCCATGGATGACTGTCAGTGAGTGCCCTTTCAGAGTGCAGTTAATGCCTGTGACACTCCGCACCCAGTCCCTTCCCTTTCTCCTGCACAAACACCACGGACCGTATGATGCAGTTCTGGTTTACTTAATTTCCTTACATTCTAACAGACCACCGTGTGGGGAGAAGAGGCCACCACTACAGCTGACACTCACACTGCCGTAAAGCACACTAGCCTCCGCTTAGGCTACACACTAGAAGATATGAAATAATTCCAGGCACACAGCAATATATGCTTAACAGCAGCGGCTGAAAGGGATACCAGCCCCAATAAATGGTAACAACAAAACAAAACAAAGAATTTAAGCAGCACCGACATTTGCATAAAAACCAAATAAAATTAAATTCAACTCTATTATTTAAGTAGATATAGCAATTTATTTACACAGAAAAACAACATAAATGTATTAATCAGATGTAAACTGCTGGTACCTGAACAAGATTAGTCTATAAAAAAATCGAAAAAGTTACAATGCAACATGTAACATATTCCCATCCATCAAAATAGTTGTATGCTACATAGTTGCAACCAACTAATACATTTGTGACCACTACAAATATAGAATATCTATTCAGGTTTAACTGAATAAAAAAAGCATCTTTGAAAGACCAACCAACAGTCCGGGTAAGTAGGACTATATAAGAAAGAGTGCAGTAAACAATTAGAGAAGAGGCCTGTAATCCAATGAAGAGTTCTCCTTAAAGATAGTAATTAGCTAAAAGCACTGCACATTAGTTTCAATAGTCTAAAAAGCTGTGGCCAGGTTGGGTAGAGGATCCCGACAGTCATAATCCTGACACATTTTGGTACTATAAGCCTTACCCTACCCCTAACCAGGCCCGGCGCTACCCGCTCAGCAAAGGGATGCAGTGCAGGTAGGAGCCGGGCAGGAGAGGCGCCTTCACTGCTCTGCATCCCTGCTGAAGCGCTGTCCTGTCCCCCCTGCTGCTGGCTGCTGCGTCTGCCCTGTCACACTGACAGGCAGCCGCAGCAGCGCCGGCAGCATGACTCCTTCTCCTCTCTCCCCTGTGACAGTGAGAGGAGAGGAGTGTCAGTTTGCGGTCTGATGAAAGGGGGTGGAGCTACACTGACCAAGGGGGCGGAGCTATATGGACTATGGGGGCGGGGCTACACGGACCAGGCTAGCAGACTGTGGAAGATCTGGCCAGCAAGATTGTGGTAAGGGGATACAAAAAGAGTGTGAGAGAGAAAGTGTGTGTGTGTGTGTGTGTGTGTGTGTGTGTGTGTGTGTGTGTGTGTGTGTGTGTGTGTGTGTGTATGTGGATGTGTGTGTTTGTTTGTATTTAAAAGAGATGCTGTCTGCCGTAATGTGTAAAAAGGGAGACACTGTTTGCCGTAATTTGTAAAAAGTAAGACGCTGTCTGCCGCAATGTGTAAAAAGGGGACTCTGTCCGCCGTAATGTGTAAAAAGGGGCCGCTGGCTGCCGTAATGTGTAAAAAGGGGGACGCTGGCTGCCGTAATGTGTAAAAAGGGCACGCTGACCGTGCCCCTACATTTTTTGCACGCGCCTGCGGCGCGCACTGCCCCTATTTTACATGCAGGGGAGGGGGGCGATGCCCTCTCTTGCACACAGCGGTAAAATGTCTAGTTACGGCACTGTCTGTGTGCAGGGCCGTAACTAGCGCTGCACAGAGTGTTTGTGGGCAGAGAGTTCACATCCATAGGCGTGCACGGATCTCCTGCAGCTTGGGGGCCCAAGAGGCCATGTTAACCCCCCGGCCCTGCATGTAAAGTATGGGAGGGCGCAAATTTATATTTTGCAGGAGGGCGCCGAACACCCTAGCACCGGCCCTGCCCCTAACCCTCCCTTCCCGCAGCCTAACCCTAACCCTCCCCTCCCACAGCCTAACTCTCCCATCCACCCTTACCGCAGCCTAACCCTCCCCTCCCACAGCCTAACCCTCCTCCTAGTGCTAACCCTAACCCTCCCCTGCCACAGCCTAACCCTCCCATCCACCTTTCCCACAGCCTAACCCTAACCCTCCCCTCCCACAGCCTAACCCTCCTCCTAGTACTAACCCTATCCCTCCCGTCCCACAGCCTGACCCTCCTCCTAGTGCTAACATTAACCCTCCCCTCCCACAGCGTAACCCTCCTCCTAGTGCCTTACCCTAACCCTCCCCTCACACAGCCTAACCCTCATCCTAGTGAACACTAACTCTCCCCTCCCATCCACCCTTCCCGCAGCTTAACTCTAACCTCCTCCACCCACAGCCTAACCCTCTTCCTAGTGCCTAGCCCTCCCCTCTCACAGCCTAACCCTCCCATCCACCCTTCCCATAGCCTAACCCTAACCCTCCCCTCCAACAGCTTAACCCTCCTCCTAGTGCCAACACTAACTCTTCCCTCCCACAGCCTAACACTAACCCTCCCCTCCCACAGCCTAACCCTCCTCCTAGTGCTAACCCTATCCCTCCCCTCCCACAGCTTAACCCTCCTCCTAGTGCTAACCCTATCCCTCCCGTCCCACAGCCTGACCCTCCTCCTAGTGCTAACATTAACCCTCCCCTCCCACAGCGTAACCCTCCTCCTAGTGCCTTACCCTAACCCTCCCCTCACACAGCCTAACCCTCATCCTAGTGCTAACACTAACTCTCCCCTCCCATCCCGCAGCTTAACTCTAACCTCCTCCACCCACAGCCTAACCCTCTTCCTAGTGCCTAGCCCTCCCCTCTCACAGCCTAACCCTCCCATCCACCCTTCCCGTAGCCTAACCCTAACCCTCCCCTCCAACAGCCTAACCCTCCTCCTAGTGCCAACACTAACTCTTCCCTCCCACAGCCTAACACTAACCCTCCCCTCCCACAGCCTAACCCTCCTCCTAGTGCTAACCCTAACCCTCCCCTCCCACAGCCTAACCCTCCTCCTAGTGCTAACACTAACTCTCCCCTCCCACACCCTAACCCTCCCATCCACCCTTCCCGCAGCCTAACCCTAACCCTCCCCTCCCACAGCATAACCCTATTTCATCCCTCCCCTTCCCCGCAGCCTCACCCTAATGCTTATTGGTGGAATGTGTCAGGATTATGACAGTCCGGATGCCACTGTCAGTATTGTGACTGTTGGCATCCTGTCGGAATGCGGACTACATCCCCTCTGGCCAGTGTGCCAAGTCTCCCTGTTTAGTCATAGGACACAAATAAACTGCTCACCTGCACAGCCAAGCCCTGATGCTGTTAATGATCAAATGATCTACTTTGCCAGGACTGGTTATATGGCACCTGTGGATTCCCGCAAAGAGTGATTGAAAGTGGTGCATGCAGACCCAGTAAGCTAGTGTAAGAATACAAGCTGCTGCTACCGTTGTTGCTAAATCCAAGTGAGCTAAAGTACCTCTGGCTTCTCAACCACGTGACACCCGCCGGCAGTGGAAGGGGCAAGGAAGTTTGAATAGCACTGTCACTATCAGCGTCACCATCTATTGCCTTTAGTAACCAGGTGGAGAGCGAAGTGAGCCACTGTGCCCAAAGCGTGGCGAGCGAAGTAAGCCCGCAAGAGTGCATTTGGGCTCCCATGTTTGGACCTTGATCCTCCCCCTGTTGCTGAGTGTCACATGCTTGTGATGTCAGGGGTCCTTTAGCCAGATAGGATTTAAACTTAACTCTGCTGCTACTGCTAATCTCACAGCGCTTACAGTGCAGTGGTCGGCAGGAGAGAGCAGTTGAGAGTGATCTGATGCTGCACTTGGACAGTAGTAGGGTCTGAAGCTGGTGCTCAGGGACAATGCAGGCAGCTTAGTGGCATCTGAGACTGGCAGAGTTGCTCTGGCTGATGAGGCTGCTGCAGTGAGGCTCAGAGCGGAGTTAGAGATAGCAATGGCAGTGACTGGGAGTTGTGCCTCTCTGAATGTGCACTGCTAGGCGGCCACTGCTACCCACAACCCGCGGTGATCGGCCTTTAAGTAACATGACGTCATGTGTCATGATGTCTCCCATACAGGCACCGCCTCCGGCATTTCCTGACTTGCGCATGTGCAGTCCAGATTCTCATGGGGGACAGTGAAAAACCGGGAGGACAAGTAAGATTTGTGGGGCAGTGGAAGGCTGTATTAAAAACTGGGAGCCTCCTGCTCAATACGGGGTGGGTAGGCAAGCCTGGGATAGCAGCAGAGTGGGGAAAATGCCTCTACAGCAAAGTGCATTGCTGCCCTTGCTGAGCGCATCACTCCGGCCCTGTCTACATGGTCTGTAAATCAAATAAACACTTTCCGGTATGTGCTGTTTGAGTTACTTAGAGCTCCATCCTATGTCAGGCAGTGGCGCCGAGAGGTGGGAGAGCGGGTACTTTTTACCCAGGCTCGTTGGAGGGGCCTGCTACCCTCCCCCTTTGCTGACAGCTGAACGTAGGGCAGGGAGAGGGGACTGACTGCTGCTGCAGCAGCCTCTCTCCCCAGCCCAGCACTGCACAGGCTGCTGTGTGCCGGGAGGAGGCTGCAAGCAGTCAGTCCTCTCTCCCTGCATGATGAGAGGAAGGAGAGCGATCGCGCCCGACCACCTGCTTGGCCACCACCACCCACTGATTCTGACACTGGTGCTCCCACCTTGTGCAGCACATGCCCACTACGTCGCCACACAGATTTTTTTTTTTTATATATTTTTGAAAAAGCAGGGTCTGGCCACAACTCCCCCATTGACCACGTCCCCTCTCATTACTGGGAGCGGCAGAGCTGTCGGCACCACTGGTGTCAGGTTATTTTGAAAGAAAAACATTGGACCCATTCAGTGACAATATTATGTTTTCTAGGCTTGTCATGCTCTAATATATTGGTGGCAGAATTTGAAAAATAAGAATTTACTTACCGATAATTCTATTTCTCGTAGTCCGTAGTGGATGCTGGGGACTCCGTCAGGACCATGGGGAATAGCGGCTCCGCAGGAGACAGGGCACAAAATTAAAAATTTGACCACTAGGTGGTGTGCACTGGCTCCTCCCCCTATGACCCTCCTCCAAGCCTCAGTTAGGATACTGTGCCCGGACGAGCGTACACAATAAGGAAGGATTTTGAATCCCGGGTAAGACTCATACCAGCCACACCAATCACACCGTACAACTTGTGATCTGAACCCAGTTAACAGCATGATAACAGAGGAGCCTCTGAAAAGATGGCTTCCAACAATAATAACCCGATTTTTGTAACAATAACTATGTACAAGTATTGCAGACAATCCGCACTTGGGATGGGCGCCCAGCATCCACTACGGACTACGAGAAATAGAATTATCGGTAAGTAAATTCTTATTTTCTCTGACGTCCTAAGTGGATGCTGGGGACTCCGTCAGGACCATGGGGATTATACCAAAGCTCCCAAACGGGGGGGAGAGTGCGGATGACTCTGCAGCACCGAATGAGAGAACTCCAGGTCCTCCTTAGCCAGGGTATCAAATTTGTAGAATTTTACAAACGTGCTCTCCCCTGACCACGTAGCTGCTCGGCAGAGTTGTAATGCCGAGACCCCTCGGGCAGCCGCCCAAGATGAGCCCACCTTCCTTGTGGAGTGGGCATTTACAGATTTTGGCTGTGGCAGGCCAGCCACAGAATGCGCAAGTTGAATTGTGCTACAAATCCAACGAGCAATCGTCTGCTTAGACGCAGGAGCACCCAGCTTGTTGGGTGCATACAGTATAAACAGCGAGTCAGACTTACTGACTCCAGCCGTCCTTGAAATATATATTTTTAAGGCTCTGACAACGTCCAACAACTTGGAGTCCTCCAAGCCGCTAGAAGCCGCAGGCACCACAATAGGTTGGTTCAGGTGAAACGCTGATACCACCTTAGGGAGAAACTGAGGACGTGTCCGCAGTTCTGCCCTGTCCGAATGGAAAATCAGATATGGGCTTTTGTACGATAAAGCCGCCAATTCTGACACTCTCCTGGCCGAAGCCAGGGCCAGTAGCATGGTCACTTTCCATGTAAGATATTTCAAATCCACCGATTTAAGTGGCTCAAACCAATGGGATTTGAGGAATTCCAAAACTACATTGAGATCCCACGGTGCCACTGGAGGCACAACCGGGGGCTGTATATGTAGTACTCCTTTGACAAAAGTTGGACTTCAGGAACTGAAGCCAATTCTTTCTGGAAGAAAATCGACAGGGCCGAAATTTGAACCTTAATGGACCCCAATTTGAGGCCCATAGACAATCCTGTTTGCAGGAAATGTAGGAATCGACCCAGTTGAAATTCCTCCGTCGGGGCCCTCCTGGCCTCACACCACGCAACATATTTTCTCCAAATGCGGTGATAATGCTGTGCGGTCACTTCCTTCCTGGCCTTAATCAGGGTAGGAATGACTTCTTACGGAATGCCTTTTTCCTTCAGGATCCGGCGTTCAACCGCCATGCCGTCAAACGCAGCCGCGGTAAGTCTTGGAATAGACAAGGTCCCTGCTGAAGCAGATCCCTTCTTAGGGGTAGGGGCCACGGATCTTCCGTGAGCATCTCCTGAAGTTCCGGGTACCAAGTCCTTCTTGGCCAATCCGGAGCCACGAGTATCGTTCTTACTCCCCTTTGCCGTATAATTCTCAGTACCTTGGGTATGAGAGACAGAGGAGGGAACACATACACTGACTGGTACACCCATGGCGTTACCAGGGCGTCCACAGCTATTGCCTGAGGATCTCTTGACCTGGCGCAATACCTGTCCAGTTTTTTGTTGAGGCGGGACGCCATCATGTCCACCATTGGTTTTTCCCAACGGATCGCAAGCATGTGGAAGACTTCTGGATGAAGTCTCCACTCTCCCGGGTGAAGGTCGTGTCTGCTGAGGAAGTCTGCTTCCCAGTTGTCCACTCCCGGAATGAACACTGCTGACAGTGCTATCACATGATTTTCCGCCCAGCGAAGAATCCTCGCAGCTTCTGCCATTGCCCCCCTGCTTCTTGTGCCGCCCTGTCTGTTTACGTGGGCGACTGCCGTGATGTTGTCCGACTGGATCAACACCGGCTGACCCTGAAGCAGAGGTTTTGCCAGGCTTAGAGCATTGTAGATCGCTCTTAGCTCCAGTATATTTATGTGAAGAGACGTCTCCAGGCTTGACCACACGCCCTGGAAGTTTCTTCCCTGTGTGACTGCTCCCCAGCCTCTCAGACTGGCATCCGTGGTCACCAGGACCCAGTCCTGTATGCCGAATCTGTGGCCCTCTAACAGATGAGCACTCTGCAACCACCACAGAAGAGACACCCTTGTCCTCGGAGACAAGGTTATCCGCTGATGCATCTGCAGATGCGATCCGGACCATTTGTCCAGCAGATCCCACTGAAAAATTCGTGCGTGGAATCTGCCGAATGGAATCGCTTCGTAAGAAGCCACCATTTTTCCCAGGACTCTTGTGCATTGATGCACAGACACTTTTCCTGGTTTTAGGAGGTTTCCGACAAGTTCGGATAACTCCCTGGCTTTCTCCTCCGGAAGAAACACCTTTTTCTGAACAGTGTCCAGAATCATCCCTAGGAACAGTAGACGTGTCGTCGGGCTCAGCTGGGATTTTGGAAAATTTAGAATCCACCCGTGCTGTTGCAGCACTACTTGGGTTAGTGCTACCCCGGCCTCTAACTGTTCTCTGGATCTTGCCCTTATCAGGAGATCGTCCAAGTAAGGGATAATTAATACGCCTTTTCTTCGAAGAAGAATCATCATTTCGGCCATTACCTTGGTAAAGACCCGGGGTGCCGTGGACAATCCAAACGGCAGCGTCTGAAACTGATAATGACAGTTTTGTACCACGAACCTGAGGTACCCTTGGTGTGAAGGGCAGATTGGGACATGGAGGTAAGCATCCTTGATGTTCAAGGACACCATAAAGTCCCCTTCTTCCAGATTCGCTATCACTGCTCTGAGTGACTCCATCTTGAACTTGAACTTTTGTATGTACATGTTCAAAGACTTCAGATTTAGAATAGGTCTTACCGAGCCGTCCGGCTTCGGTACCACAAACAGCGTGGAATAATACCCCTTTCCTTGTTGTAGGAGGGGTACCTTGACTATCACCTGCTGAGAATACAGCTTGTGAATGGCTTCCAATACCGTCTCCCTGTCGGAAGGAGACGTTGGTAAAGCAGACTTCAGGAACCGGCGAGGGGGAGACGTCTCGAATTCCAACCTGTAACCCTGAGATACTACCTGCAGGATCCAGGGGTCCACTTGTGAGTGAGCCCACTGCGCGCTGAAATTCTTGAGGCGACCCCCCACCGCACCTGAGTCCGCTTGTAAGGCCCCAGCGTCATGCTGAGGACTTTGCAGAAGCGGGGGAGGGCTTCTGCTCCTGAGAGGGAGCTGCTTGCTGCAGTCTCTTACCCTTTCCTTTGCCTCGGGGCAGATATGAATGTCCTTTTGCCCGCTTGTTCTTATGGGAACGAAAGGGCTGCGGCTGAAAAGACGGTGTCTTTTTCTGCTGGGAGGTGACCTGAGGTAAAAAGGTGGATTTTCCGGCTGTTGCCGTGGCCACCAAGTCCGATAGACCGACCCCAAATAACTCCTCCCCTTTATACGGCAATACTTCCATATGCCGCTTGGAATCCGCATCACCTGACCACTGTCGCGTCCATAGACTTCTTCTGGCAGAGATGGACAGCGCACTTACCCTTGATGCCAGAGTGCAAATATCCCTCTGTGCATCTCGCATATAAAGAAATGCATCCTTTAAATGCTCTATAGTCAATAAAATACTGTCCCTATCCAGGGTATCAATATTTTCAGTCAGTGACTCCGACCAAGCCACCCCAGCACTGCACATCCATGCTGATGCGATAGCTGGTCGCAGTATAACACCAGTATGTGTGTATATACTTTTTAGGGTATTTTCCAGCCTCCTATCAGCTGGGTCTTTGAGGGCGGCCGTTTCTGGGGACGGTAACGCCACTTGTTTTGATAAGCGTGTGAGCGCCTTATCTACCCTAGGGGGTGTTTCCCAGCGCGCCCTAACCTCTGGCGGGAAAGGGTATAATGCCAATAACTTCTTTGAAATTAGCAGTTTTTTATCGGGGGTAACCCACGCTTCATCACACACTTCATTCAATTCATCTGATTCAGGAAAAACTACGGGTAGTTTTTTCACACCCCACATAATACCCCTTTTTGTGGTACTTGCAGTATCAGAAATATGCAAAGCCTCCTTCATTGCCGTGATCATGTAACGTGTGGCCCTACTGGAAAATACGTTTGCTTCTTCACCGTCGACACTGGAGTCAGTGTCCGTGTCGGTGTCCGTATCGACCGACTGAGGTAATGGGCGTTTTAAAGCCCCTGACGGTGTCTGAGACGCCTGGACAGGTACTAATTGGTTTGCCGGCCGTCTCATGTCGTCAACCGACTTTTGCAGCGTGCTGACACTATCACGTAATTCCATAAACAAAGCCATCCATTCCGGTGTCGACTCCCTAGGGGGTGACATCACAACTACAGGCAATTGCTCCGCCTCCACACCAACATCGTCCTCATACATGTCGACACACACGTACCGACACACAGCAGACACACAGGGAATGCTCTGATAGAAGACAGGACCCCACTAGCCCTTTGGGGAGACAGAGGGAGAGTTTGCCAGCACACACCCAAGCGCTATAAATATATAGGGACAACCTTAAATAAGTGTGTTCCCCTTATAGCAGCTTAAATATTATGAATATCGCCAAATAAGTGCCCCCCCTCTCTGATTTTACCCTGTTTCTGTAGTGCAGTGCAGGGGAGAGCTTGGGAGCCTTCCTACCAGCGGAGCTGTGTGGGAAAAATGGCGCTGTGTGCTGAGGAGATAGGCCCCGCCCCCTTTTCGGCGGGCTCTTCTCCCGGTTTTTTCTGTAATCCTGGCAGGGGTTAAATACATCCATATAGCCCAGGGGCTATATGTGATGTATTTTTAGCCAGTATAGGTAATCTCATTGCTGCCCAGGGCGCCCCCCCCAGCGCCCTGCACCCTCAGTGACCGCGGTGTGAAGTGTGCTGAGAGCAATGGCGCACAGCTGCAGTGCTGTGCGCTACCTTAAGAAGACTGGGAAGTCTTCAGCCGCCGATTTCTGGACCTCTTCTCTCTTCAGCATCTGTAAGGGGGCCGGCGGCGCGGCTCCGGTGACCCATCCAGGCTGTACCTGTGATCGTCCATCTGGAGCTAATGTCCAGTAGCCTAAGAAGCCCAATCCATCCTGCACGCAGGTGAGTTCGCTTCTTCTCCCCTTAGTCCCGCGTTGCAGTGAGCCTGTTGCCAGCAGGACTCACTGAAAATAAAAAAACCTAACAAACTTTTATTCTAAGCAGCCCTTTAGGAGAGCCACCTAGATTGCACCCTTCTCGGCCGGGCACAAAAATCTAACTGAGGCTTGGAGGAGGGTCATAGGGGGAGGAGCCAGTGCACACCACCTAGTGGTCAAATTTTTAATTTTGTGCCCTGTCTCCTGCGGGGCCGCTATTCCCCATGGTCCTGACGGAGTCCCCAGCATCCACTTAGGACTTCAGAGAAATAGAAAGTACTGAGAGCTCTTACCTGTAGTATCTCTGTGCAGGATCTGCATAGCTGGGGCTGGAGGGGGTGGGGGCCTATGAGATGGGCGGGGTCTCGGCTTCTGGCTGCCTGCTGCAGCAGGGAATTCTGTTCCTATCTCTGAGAGGAGGATCGCTGGAGAGGGCGGGGCCAGTGAGATGGGCGGGGTCTCGGCTTCTGGCTGCCTGCTGCGGCTGTAGCAGGGAATAAATCTGTTCCTGTCTCTGAGGGTAGGAGGAAGATCGCTGGGGAGAGGGGCCAGTGAGATGGGCGGGGCCTAGGCTTCTGGCTGCCTGCTGCAGCAGGGAATTATGTTCCGGTCTCTGAGAGGATCATCACTGGAGGGGCGGGACCAGTGAGATGGGCGGGGCCTCTGCTTCTGGCTGGGAATTCTGTTCCTGTTTCTGTCTCTGAGGGGAGGAGGAAGATCGCAGGAGGGGGCGGATCCTCGGCAGTGGGATGGCTGCTGCAGCTGTATCAGGAAAAAATAAGAATTTACTTACCGATAATTCTATTTCTCGGAGTCCGTAGTGGATGCTGGGGTTCCTGAAAGGACCATGGGGAATAGCGGCTCCGCAGGAGACAGGGCACAAAAAGTAAAGCTTTAGGATCAGGTGGTGTGCACTGGCTCCTCCCCCATGACCCTCCTCCAAGCCTCAGTTAGGATACTGTGCCCGGACGAGCGTACACAATAAGGAAGGATTTTGAATCCCGGGTAAGACTCATACCAGCCACACCAATCACACTGTACAACCTGTGATCTGAACCCAGTTAACAGTATGATAACAGCGGAGCCTCTGAAAAGATGGCTCACAACAATAATAACCCGATTTTTGTAACTATGTACAAGTATTGCAGATAATCCGCACTTGGGATGGGCGCCCAGCATCCACTACGGACTCCGAGAAATAGAATTATCGGTAAGTAAATTCTTATTTTCTCTATCGTCCTAGTGGATGCTGGGGTTCCTGAAAGGACCATGGGGATAATACCAAAGCTCCCAAACGGGCGGGAGAGTGCGGATGACTCTGCAGCACCGAATGAGAGAACTCCAGGTCCTCCTTAGCCAGGGTATCAAATTTGTAGGATTTTACCAACGTGTTTGCCCCTGACTAAATAGCCGCTCGGCAAAGTTGTAAAGCCGTGACCCCTCGGGCAGCCGCCCAAGATAAGCCCACCTTCCTTGTGGAATGGGCATTTACATATTTTGGCTGTGGCAGGCCTGCCACAGAATGTGCAAGCTGAATTGTATTACACATCCAACTAGCAATAGTCTGCTTAGAAGCAAGAGCACCCAGTTTGTTGGGTGCATACAGGATAACAGCAAGTCAGTTTTCCTGACTCCAGCCGTCCTGGAACCTATATTTACAGGGCCCTGACAACATCTAGCAACCTGGAGTCCTCCAAGTCCCTAGTAGGCGCAAGGCACCAAAATAAGCTGGTTCAGGTGAAACACTGACACCACCTTAGGGAGAGAACTGGGGACGAGTCCGCAGCTCTGCCCTGTCCAAATGGACAACCAGATATGGGCTTTTTTGAGAAAAAAACCACCAATTTGACACTCGCCTGGTCCAGGCCAGGGCCAAGAGCATGGTCACTTTTCATGTGAGATGCTTCAAATCCACAGATTTGACTGGTTTTAAACCAATGTGATTTGAGGAATCCCAGAACTACGTTGAGATCCCACAGTGCCACTGGAGGCACAAAAGGGGGTTGTATATGCAATACTCCCTTGACAAACTTCTGGACTTCAGGAACTGAAGCCACTTCTTTCTGGAAGAAAATCGACAGGGCCGAAATTTGAACCTTAATGGACCCTAATTTGAGGCCCATAGACACTCCTGTTTGCAGGAAATGCAGGAATCGACCGAGTTGAAATTTCTTCGTGGGGCCTTTCTGGCCTCACACCACGCAACATATTTTTGCCACATGTGGTGATAATGTTGTGCGGTCACCTCCTTTCTGGCTTTGACCAGGGTAGTAATGACCTCTTCCGGAATGCCTTTTTCCCTTAGGATCCGGCGTTCCACCGCCATGCCGTCAAACGCAGCTGCGGTAAGTCTTGGAACAGACATGGTACTTGCTGAAACAAGTCCCTTCTTAGCGGCAGAGGCCATAAGTCCTCTGTGAGCATCTCTTGAAGTTCCGGGTACCAAGTCCTTCTTGGCCAATCCGGAGCCATGAGTATAGTTCTTACTCCTCTACGTCTTATAAGTCTCAGTACCTTAGGTATGAGAAGCAGAGGATGGAACACATACACCGACTGGTACATCCATGGTGTTACCAGAACGTCCACAGCTATTGCCTGAGGGTCTCTTAACCTGGCGCAATACCTGTCCCGTTTTTTGTTCAGACGGGACGCCATCATGTCCACCTTTGGTATTTCCCAACGGTTTACAATCATGTGGAAAACTTCCCGATGAAGTTTCCACTCTGCCGGGTGGAGGTCGTGCCTGCTGAGGAAGTCTGCTTCCCAGTTTCCATTCCCGGAATGAAACACTGCTGACAGTGCTATCACATGATTTTCCGCCCAGCGAAAAGTCCTTGCAGTTTTTGCCATTGCCCTCCTGCTTCTTGTGCCGCCCTGTCTATTTACGTGGGCGACTGCCGTGATGTTTTTCCCACTGGATCAATACCGGCTGACCTTGAAGCAGAGGTCTTGCTAAGCTTAGAGCATTATAAATTTACCCTTTGCTCCAGTATATTTATGTGGAGAAAAGTCTCCAGACTTGATCACACTCCCTGGAAATTTTTTCCTTGTGTGACTGCTCCCCAGCCTCTCGGGCTGGCCTCCGTGGTCACCAGCATCCAATCCTGAATGCCGAATCTGCGGCCCTCTAGAAGATGAGCACTCTGTAACCACCACAGGAGAGACACCCTTGTCCTTGGATATAGGGTTATCCGCTGATGCATCTGAAGATGCGATCCGGACCATTTGTCCAGCAGATCCCACTGAAAAATTCTTGCGTGAAATCTGCCGAATGGAATTGCTTCGTAGGAAGTCACCATCTTTACCAGGACCCTTGTGCAATGATGCACTGATTTTAGGAGGTTCCTGACTAGCTCGGATAACTCCCTGGCTTTCTCTTCCGGGAGAAACACCTTTTTCTGGACTGTGTCCAGAATCATCCCTAGGCACAGCAGACTTGTCGTCGGGATCAGCTGCGATTTTGGAATATTTAGAATCCACCCGTGCTGTTGTAGCAGTATCCGAGATAGTGCTACTCCGACCTCCAACTGTTCCCTGGACTTTGCCCTTATCAGGAGATCGTCCAAGTAAGGGATAATTAAGACGCCTTTTCTTCGAAGAAGAATCATCATTTCGGCCATTACCTTGGTAAAGACCCGGGGTGCCGTGGACAATCCAAACGGCAGCGTCTGAAACTGATAGTGACAGTTCTGTACCACGAACCTGAGGTACCCTTAGTGAGAAGGGCAAATTTTGGACATGGAGGTAAGCATCCCTGATGTCTCGGGACACTATATAGTCCCCTTCTTCCTGGTTCGTTATCACTGCTCTGAGTGACTCCATCTTGATTTGAACCTTTGTAAGTGTTCAAATTTTTTTAGATTTAGAATAGGTCTCACCTAGCCTTCTGGCTTCAGTACCACAATATAATGTGGAATAATACCCCTTTTCTTGTTGTAGGAGGGGTAATTTGATTATCACCTGCTGGGAATACAGCTTGTGAATTGTTTCCCATACTGCCTCCTTGTCGGAGGGAGACCTTGGTAAACCAGACTTCAGGAGCCTGCGAAGGGGAAACGTCTTGACATTCCAATCTGTACCCCTGGGATACTACATGTAGGATCCAGGGGTCCTGTACGGTCCCAGCGTCATGCTGAGAGCTTGGCAGAAGCGGTGGAACGCTTCTGTTCCTGGGAATGGGCTGCCTGCTGCAGTCTTCTTCCCTTTCCTCTATCCCTGGGCAGATATGACTCTTATAGGGACGAAAGGACTGAGGCTGAAAAGACGGTGTCTTTTTCTGCAGAGATGTGACTTAGGGTAAAAACGGTGGATTTTCCAGCAGTTGCCGTGGCCACCAGGTCCGATGGACCGACCCCAAATAACTCCTCTTCCTTTATACGGCAATACACCTTTGTGCCGTTTGGAATCTGCATCACCTGACCACTGTCGTGTCCATAAACATCTTCTGGCAGATATGGACATCGCACTTACTCTTGATGCCAGAGTGCAAATATCCCTCTGTGCATCTCGCATATATAGAAAATGCATCCTATTAAATGCTCTATAGTCAATAAAATACTGTCCCTGTCAAGGGTATCAATATTTTTAGTCAGGGAATCCGACCAAGCCACCCCAGCTCTACACATCCAGGCTGTGGCGATCGCTGGTCGCTGTATAACAACAGTATGTGTGTATATACTTTTTATGATATTTTCCAGCCTCCTGTCAGCTGGCTCCTTGAGGACGGCCCTATCTATAGACGGTACCGCCACTTGTTTTGATAAGCGTGTGAGCGCCTTATCCACCCTAAGGGGTGTTTCCCAACGCGCCCTAACTTCTGGCGGGAAAGGGTATACCGCCCATAATTTTCTATCGGGGGGAACCCACGCATCATCACACACTTCATTTAATTTATCTGATTCAGGAAAAACTACGGTAGTTTTTTCACATCCCACATAATACCCTCTTTTGTGGTACTTGTAGTATCAGAAATATGTAACACCTCCTTCATTGCCCTTAACGTGTGGCCCTAATAAGGAATACGTTTGTTTATTCACCGTCGACACTGGATTCAGTGTCCGTGTCTGTGTCTGTGTCGACCGACTAAAGTAAACGGGCGTTTTAAAACCCCTGACGGTGTTTCTGAGACGTCTGGACCGGTACTAATTGTTTGTCGGCCGTCTCATGTCGTCAACCGACCTTGCAGCGTGTTGACATTATCACGTAATTCCCTAAATAAGCCATCCATTCCGGTGTCGACTCCCTAGAGAGTGACATCACCATTACAGGCAATTGCTCTGCCTCCTCACCAACATCGTCCTCATACATGTCGACACACACGTACCGACACACAGCACACACACAGGGAATGCTCTGATAGAGGACAGGACCCACTAGCCCTTTGGAGAGACAGAGGGAGAGTTTGCCAGCACACACCAAAAACGCTATAATTATATAGGGACAACCTTATATAAGTGTTTTCCCTTATAGCATCTTTTATATATTTCTAACGCCAAATTAGTGCCCCCCCTCTCTGTTTTAACCCTGTTTCTGTAGTGCAGTGCAGGGGAGAGCCTGGGAGCCTTCCCTCCAGCCTTTCTGTGAGGGAAAATGGCGCTGTGTGCTGAGGAGATAGGCCCCGCCCCTTTTTCGGCGGGCTCGTCTCCCGCTCTTTAATGGATTCTGGCAGGGGTTAAATATCTCCATATAGCCCCCGGAGGCTATATGTGAGGTATTTTTAGCCAAAAAAGGTTTTCATTTGCCTCCCAGGGCGCCCCCCTCCCAGCGCCCTGCACCCTCAGTGACTGCCGTGTGAAGTGTGCTGAGAGGAAATGGCGCACAGCTGCAGTGCTGTGCGCTACCTTAAGAAGACTGAGGAGTCTTCTGCCGCCGATTCTGGACCTCTTCTCGTTTCAGCATCTGCAAGGGGGCCGGCGGCGAGGCTCCGGTGAACATCCAGGCTGTACCTGTGATTGTCCCTCTGGAGCTAATGTCCAGTAGCCAAAGAAGCCAATCCATCCTGCACGCAGGTGAGTTCACTTCTTCTCCCCTAAGTCCCTCGTTGCAGTGATCCTGTTGCCAGCAGGACTCACTGTAAAATAAAAAACCTAAGCTAAACTTTTCTAAGCAGCTCTTTAGGAGAGCCACCTAGATTGCACCCTTCTCGGCCGGGCACAAAAATCTAACTGAGGCTTGGAGGAGGGTCATAGGGGGAGGAGCCAGTGCACACCACCTGATCCTAAAGCTTTACTTTTTGTGCCCTGTCTCCTGCGGAGCCGCTATTCCCCATGGTCCTTTCAGGAACCCCAGCATCCACTAGGACGATAGAGAAATCCCTTTTACCATCTTTGAAAGGGTGAGTGGAGATACGGCCAGGGAGATGCAGCAGCTTATAGTTCCCACACTGCTGGGACCAAAGCTCACCTGACAAAGCTGTGGCAGGATACAGTCTCTGCATGAAGCTTCTGTCCCGCACTCATGACGGCTGCAGTTAAGAGTGTTTGACTGTCTCCGCAGGACAGTCACTCAGCTATTGGTCCGCTGCCTATAGGACGGCTCTCGTGCAGGCCCCGCCCCTCAGCCGTTCTGGACTCGCGCATGCGCAGTCCATATTTTCACAGAGGGACCAGTCAAAAATCGGGAGGCTAAGCAAGGTTTGCGGGGCAGCGGGAGGGTAAATTAAAAAACGGGAGCCTCCCGCTAAATGCGGGAGGGTAGGCAAGCCTGATTTATCCCTCTCCTGAATTATAAACTATTAGCTGTAATGCTAGATGTTACATAGCATTTATTTTTTTCACTCTGCTCTACCAGCACTCCCCCCTCTCTCTCCCCCCTCAACACTTTGGGGGTAATTCCAAGTTGATCGCAGCAGGAAATTTTTTACAAGTTGGGCAAAACCATGTGCACTGCAGGGGGGGGGGGGGGGGCAGATATAACATGTGCAGAGAGAGTTAGATTTGGGTGGGTTATTTTATTTCTGTGCAGGGTAAATACTGGCTGCTTTATTTTTACACTGCAAATTAGATTGCAGATTGAACACACCACACCCAAATCTAACTCTCTCTGCACATGTTATATCTGCCTCCCCTGCAGTGCACACGGTTTTGCCCAGTTGCTAACAGAATTCCTGCTGCGAACAACTTGGAATTACCCCCTTTGACCGACGCCGACATAGCATTTGATAAGGATATATGCTTACCAATCAGCCGCTCGATATGTCTGTGCAGACATCATAACTGGGCGAGCGTTTGAATTTACCTGTCCAGTTGTGATGTTAATGTGCATACACACGGTATTGGGGCAGATGTATTAAGCCTGGAGAAGTGATAAAGCAGTGATAAGTGCAAGGTGATAACGCACTAGCCAGTCAGCTCCTGTAAATTTACATATTGGAGCTGATTGGCTGGTGCGTTATCACTTTGCACTTATCACTGCTTTATCACTTCTCCAGGCTTCATACATCTGCCCCGTTGTCTATACACACGCAGGGCCGTTTCTTGGGGCAGGCGAGCAGTGCAACCGCACTGGGTGCCCGCCGCGGCACTAACTGTGGCTCCCTGCTTCCCTCTCCTATTTCTCCCCGAGTAACCCGCTCGGGGGGGGGGGGGGGGGAGTTTCACGGAATGACGTGGTTGCGTCGCTACGTCACGACGCAACCCCGTCACTCCGCGAAACTCCCCCCCCCCGAGCGGAGTACAGAGGGGGATCCAAGTTAGGAAGAGGGAAAGGCTGGCGCGAGGAGCGACTGGTGAGGCGGGCCGAAGAGCGGTAATCGCCTCTGTAAGTATTTCTCTCTCTCTCTTTCTCAATGTGTAAAATGGGGACACCTGCCGTAATGTGTGAAATGGGGACTCTTGCCTGCCGTAGTGTGGGGATTTAATGTAATACAGGAGAACGGAAGAGGAAAAGAATGTCTCTTTGTTGGCGCACAAGTGGAAGTTAAAAATTAACCTTTAATAGATTCATTAAAATTGTCTAACCACGAAGTGAATTATAATAGGCTTATATAATATGATCACCATATGTAATAAGTGAAAATAATAATAAATTTAATATCAAGGTGCGCTACCTGTGTCGTGTCTTTATTATTCCTTGAATGTACCAATCACAGCATTCCACACTGATCCCCCCTAATTCCAGGTCAAGTAATACAATCTCCTATGGTAAGTATTTCTGTTATAGTATATTATAATGTGATTACTAAAAACAGCTTTGATAAGAAGATGAGGCGGAAGAGGGGGGGAGGGGGGCAGCGGGAGGGAAAGAGACAAGGGACATCCAGTATGTCCCCTTATCAAAGTATTGCTTGCAAAAAAAGTACTGTAGATTGCATCTGCATGTAAATAAATGCTAGATGTTAAATAAATGCTATAGTTGGAGATCTCAATTGCCTTTATTGTGTAATTCGACTCAAATGAGAAATTTTGGCTATCCACAGTATCTGTGTTTACTACAATTATAGCATACGGCTATTATGTTATTCTTACAGCAGTGGCTTCCTTGATTATGAGTCTGCTAGTATAATCTCCTACAGCAGCTGTTGTTACTGTTATAATAAAGATACAATGTAGCTGCTGGGGAGAACTCCTAATGCAAAGAAAGGAAGCACCAACTATGTCTGCTGAAGAGGTACTTATGAGTCAAATTATTATTAAGTTGCTCTATGATGCAGCGTATAAGTGTAGTTTCTTTACTGAAAAAAGCTCCTTTAAATAAAGTGAGATGTATTTAGCACCAGTAGCTACATTTATTACATTCAGTACCACATGATTATTGCATCACAGTATTGCATACAAAGTTCCTATGTTTAGCACAGTATCTGTGTTTGTTATAATAATAGTGGTATATAGCTATTAAGTTACTACTACAGCAGTAGCTTCCTTGATTGGAAGTCTAATAACCTGATGTCCTGCAGCAGCTGCTGTTTTTGTTATAATAGTAATATAGCTGCTGGGAGGGACTTCCAATACAAAGGGAGGAAGCACCAAATATGTCTGCTAATAAGATATTTATGAGACAACTTGTTATTATGTTGCTCTGCAATACAGCATATATGTGTATATGGTTTCTTTGCTGAGAAAGGGTTCCATTAAATGCAAGAAAATGTATCTAGCAGCAGTAGCTACATTAGTTCCATTTGTTACCAGGTGGCCATTGTATCACAGTATTATGCACAGTCCCTGTGGTTCAATAGCTGTATAGTAACTGCATTTGTTACACTAGCTACCATATGATTGCTGCTTCACAGTGCTAAATACACTCCTCACATTCAATAGCTATACAGTAATTAAGTTTGTGTATTTAATTGGCTGCTAATAGCTTGGTAAGTATATCTGGGAGCATACATTTGTTTAGCTAACTGACTCTGCCCCTCATACATTCACAACAATAGCGGTACTGCAGTCTCTTATATTCCCTATTGTTTCTCTACAATGCGTATTCCCTATCACTAAACATTGGTTGCTGTTACAGATCTAAATACATTCTTTTGGATTTAAATATATCGTGACCAGGTAGCGGTCATAATGCCGCCGACACGTGTTTCGTACTACTTAGACTTTTTCAGGGCTGACCCGATTGTTTACCCTGGTTATCCTATATTGACAACCAGTGTCCAATCGGTTATTTGCTATTCGATCATGTGATTCCTGTGGCCAATCATATGTTTCCCATAGTAAGCATAGGAGACGCGTTAAGGGCTTGCCCATAGTTCCCTCTCCCTCGCGTCACGTGAGTGACGTCAGTCGCGTCATTCACGTCCGTCACGTCAGTCACGTGACTCAATCACCCAATGGCGATCCTCCCATGTTAAAGATAGGGGAAACGTCACATGGTGCTTCATAGCCAATGGAGATGTCTCATATACTGAAATAGTAAAGAAGCAGGTATCCCGTTTATGACATACAATAGATAAATATGTTATCTACGTAGTGTGATGAAAAAAGGGGAGGGAAGAAGATTTTTTGTGGCAGAAATTGTATCATAATCATTGCTGTGTTGGATATGAGTATATTTACGGAGTATCTGTCACGAGGCTGAAGTTAGCTTCTTATTCGGCCAGCTTCTTATTCACTTCTTATTCAAGCTCCAGCTTCTTATTCAGATCATTCAGTTTTGCAAGGGTTAATGAGTCTTGGGCAACACATTTGATGCCTGAAATTCACAGAGTAGGGTCCCTTTCATATGACCCACCTGTATTTTGGCTTGCCCAATGCTGGTTTGGGCATGAAATACGCTGGCAAAGTGGGCACATACACTATAATTCACCATTTTGAATAAGTAGCTGTAGTTTTGCAAGGGTTAACGAGTCTCGGGCAACAATTTTTACACCTGAAATCAACTGAGTCGGGTCACTTGCATATGACCCACATGGATTTTGCCTTGCCCAACACTGGTTTGGCCATGAAATACGCTGCCCAAGTGGGCACATACACAGTATTATGAATTACTAATTTGAATAAGTAGCTGTAGTTTTGCAAGGGTTAACGAGTCTCGGGCAACAATTTTGACACCTTAAATCAATAGAGTCGGGTCACTTGCATATGACCCACATGTATTTTGCCTTGCCCAACACTGGTTTGGGCATGAAATACGCTGCCCAAGTGGGCACCTTAACACTCTCAATTTCTATTATGAATAAGTAGCTGTAATTTTGCAATGGTTAACGAGTCTCGGGCAACAATTTTGACACCTGAAATCAACTGAGTCGGGTCACTTGCATATGACCCACATGTATTTTGCCTTGCCCAACACTGGTTTGGGCATGAAATACGCTGCCCAAGTGGGCACCTTAACACTCTCAATTTCTATTATGAATAAGTAGCTGTAATTTTGCAATGGTTAACGAGTCTCGGGCAACAATTTTGATACCTGAAATCAACTGAGTCGGGTCACTTGCATATGACCCACATGTATTTTGCCTTGCCCAACACTGGTTTGGGCATGAAACACGTTGCCCAAGTGGGCACCTTAACACTCTCATTTTCTATTATGAATAAGTAGCTGTAGTTTTGCAAGGGTTAACGAGTCTCGGGCAACAATTTTGACACCTGAAATCAATAGAGTCGGGTCACTTGCATATGACCCACATGGATTTTGCCTTGCCCAACACTGGTTTGGCCATGAAATACGCTGCCCAAGTGGGCACATTCACAGTATTATGAATTACTAATTTGAATAAGTAGCTGTAGTTTTGCAAGGGTTAACGAGTCTCGGACAAGAATTTTGACACCTGAAATCAACTGAGTCAGGTCACTTGCATATAACCCACATGTATTTTGCCTTGCCCAACACTGGTTTGGGCATGAAATACGTTGCCCAAGTGGGCACATTCACAGTATTATGAATTACTAATTTGAATAAGTAGCTGTAGTTTTGCAAGGGTTAACGAGTCTCGGGCAACAATTTTGACACCAGAAATCAATAAAGTCGGGTTACTTGCATATGACCCATATGGATTTTGCCTTGCCCAACACTGGTTTGGGCATGAAATACGTTGCCCAAGTGGGCACCTTAACACTATAATTTTCTTTTATGAATAAGTAGCTGTAGTTTTGCAAGGGTTAACTAGTCTCGGGCAAGAATTTTGACACCTGAAATCAACTGAGTCGGGTCACTTGCATATGACCCACATGTATTTTGCCTTGCCCAACACTGGTTTGGGCATGAAATAAGTTGCCCAAGTGGGCACCTTAACACTATCATTTTCTATTATGAATAAGTAGCTGTAGTTTTGCAAGGGTTAACGAGTCTCGGGCAAGAATTTTGACACCTGAAATCAACTGAATCGGGTCACTTGCATATGACCCACATGGATTTTGCCTTGCACAACGCTGGTTTTGCCATGAAATACGCTGCCCAAGTGGGCACATTCACAGTATTATGAATTACTAATTTGAATAAGTAGCTGTAGTTTTGCAAGGGTTAACGAGTCTCGGGCAAGAATTTTGACACCTGAAATCAACTGAGTCGGGTCACTTGCATATGACCCACATGTATTTTGCCTTGCCCAACACTGGTTTGGGCATGAAATAAGTTGCCCAAGTGGGCACCTTAACACTATCATTTTCTATTATGAATAAGTAGCTGTAGTTTTGCAAGGGTTAACGAGTCTCGGGCAAGAATTTTGACACCTGAAATCAACTGAATCAGGTCACTTGCATATGACCCACATGGATTTTGCCTTGCCCAACGCTGGTTTTGCCATGAAATACGCTGCCCAAGTGGGCACATTCACAGTATTATGAATTACTAATTTGAATAAGTAGCTGTAGTTTTGCAAGGGTTAACGAGTCTCGGGCAAGAATTTTGACACCTGAAATCAACTGAGTCGGGTCACTTGCATATGACCCACATGTATTTTGCCTTGCCCAACACTGGTTTGGGCATGAAATAAGTTGCCCAAGTGGGCACCTTAACACTATCATTTTCTATTATGAATAAGTAGCTGTAGTTTTGCAAGGGTTAATGAGTCTCGGGCAAGAATTTTGACACCTGAAATCAACTGAATCAGGTCACTTGCATATGACCCACATGGATTTTGCCTTGCCCAACGCTGGTTTTGCCATGAAATACGCTGCCCAAGTGGGCACATTCACAGTATTATAAATTACTAATTTGAATAAGTAGCTGTAGTTTTGCAAGGGTTAACGAGTCTCGGGCAAGAATTTTTACACCTGAAATCAACTGAGTCATGTCACTTGCATATGACCCACATGTATTTTGCCTTGCCCAACACTGGTTTGGGCATGAAAAACGTTGCCCAAGTGGGCACCTTAACACTCTCATTTTCTATTATGAATAAGTAGCTGTAGTTTTGCAAGGGTTAACGAGTCTCGGGCAACAATTTTGACACCTAAAATCAATAGAGTCGGGTCACTTGCATATGACCCACATGGATTTTGCCTTGCCCAACACTGGTTTGGGCATGAAATACGCTACCCTAGTGGGCACCTTAACACTATCATTTTCTATTATGAAAAAGTAGCTGTAGTTTTGCAAGGGTTAACTAGTCTCGGGCAAGAATTTTGACACCTGAAATCAACTGAATAGGGTCACTTGCATATGACCCACATGGATTTTGCCTTGCCCAACGCTGGTTTTGCCATGAAATATGCTGCCCAAGTGGGCACATTCACAGTATTATGAATTACTAATTTGAATAAGTAGCTGTAGTTTTGCAAGGGTTAACGAGTCTCGGGCAAGAATGTTGACACCTGAAATCAACTGAGTCGGGTCACTTGCATATGACCCACATGTATTTTGCCTTGCCCAACACTGGTTTGGGCATGAAATACGCTGCCCAAGTGGGCACCTTAACACTCTCATTTTCTATTATGAATAAGTAGCTGTAGTTTTGCAAGGGTTAATGAGTCTCGGGCAAGAATGTTGACACCAGAAATCAACTGATTCGGGTCACTTGCATATGACCCACATGGATTTTGCCTTGCCCAACACTGGTTTGGGCATGAAATACGTTGCCCAAGTGGGCACCTTAACACTCTCATTTTCTATTATGAATAAGTAGCTGTAGTTTTGCAAGGGTTAACGAGTCTCGGGCAACAATTTTGACACCTGAAATCAACTGAGTCGGGTCACTTGCATATGACCCACATGTATTTTGCCTTGCCCAACACTGGTTTGGGCATGAAATAAGTTGCCCAAGTGGGCACCTTAACACTATCATTTTCTATTATGAATAAGTAGCTGTAGTTTTGCAAGGGTTAACGAGTCTCGGGCAACAATTTTGACACCTGAAATCAATAGAGTCGGGTCACTTGCATATGACCCACATGGATTTTGCCTTGCCCAACACTGGTTTGGGCATGAAATACGCTACCCTAGTGGGCACCTTAACACTATCATTTTCTATTATGAAAAAGTAGCTGTGGTTTTGCAAGGGTTAACTAGTCTCGGGCAAGAATTTTGACACCTGAAATCAACTGAATAGGGTCACTTGCATATGACCCACATGGATTTTGCCTTGCCCAACGCTGGTTTTGCCATGAAATATGCTGCCCAAGTGGGCACATTCACAGTATTATGAATTACTAATTTGAATAAGTAGCTGTAGTTTTGCAAGGGTTAACGAGTCTCGGGCAAGAATTTTGACACCTGAAATCAACTGAGTTGGGTCACTTGCGTATGACCCACATGTATTTTGCCTTGCCCAACACTGGTTTGGGCATGAAATACGCTGCCCAAGTGGGCACCTTAACACTCTCAATTTCTATTATGAATAAGTAGCTGTAGTTTTGCAAGGGTTAACGAGTCTCGGGCAAGAATGTTGACACCTGAAATCAACTGATTCGGGTCACTTGCATATGACCCACATGTATTTTGCCTTGCCCAACACTGGTTTGGGCATGAAATACGCTGCCCAAGTGGGCACCTTAACACTCTCATTTTCTTTTATGAATAAGTAGCTGTAATTTTACAAATGTTAACGAGTCTCGGGCAACAATTTTGACACCTGAAATCAACTGAGTCGGGTCACTTGCATATGACCCACATGTATTTTGCCTTGCCCAACACTGGTTTGGGCATGAAATACGCTGCCCAAGTGGGCACCTTAACACTCTCAATTTCTATTATGAATAAGTAGCTGTAATTTTGCAATGGTTAACGAGTCTCGGGCAACAATTTTGATACCTGAAATCAACTGAGTCGGGTCACTTGCATATGACCCACATGTATTTTGCCTTGCCCAACACTGGTTTGGGCATGAAACACGTTGCCCAAGTGGGCACCTTAACACTCTCATTTTCTATTATGAATAAGTAGCTGTAGTTTTGCAAGGGTTAACGAGTCTCGGGCAACAATTTTGACACCTGAAATCAATAGAGTCGGGTCACTTGCATATGACCCACATCTATTTTGCCTTGCCCAACACTGGTTTGGCCATGAAATACGCTGCCCAAGTGGGCACATTTACAGTATTATGAATTACTAATTTAAATAAGTAGCTGTAGTTTTGCAAGGGTTAACGAGTCTCGGGCAAGAATTTTGACACCTGAAATCAACTGAGTCAGGTCACTTGCATATAACCCACATGTATTTTGCCTTGCCCAACACTGGTTTGGGCATGAAATACGTTGCCCAAGTGGGCACATTCACAGTATTATGAATTACTAATTTGAATAAGTAGCTGTAGTTTTGCAAGGGTTAACGAGTCTCGGGCAACAATTTTGACACCAGAAATCAATAAAGTCGGGTTACTTGCATATGACCCATATGGATTTTGCCTTGCCCAACACTGGTTTGGGCATGAAATACGTTGCCCAAGTGGGCACCTTAACACTATAATTTTCTATTATGAATAAGTAGCTGTAGTTTTGCAAGGGTTAACGAGTCTCGGGCAAGAATTTTGACACCTGAAATCAACTGAGTCGGGTCACTTGCATATGACCCACATGTATTTTGCCTTGCCCAACACTGGTTTGGGCATGAAATAAGTTGCCCAAGTGGGCACCTTAACACTATCATTTTCTATTATGAATAAGTAGCTGTAGTTTTGCAAGGGTTAACGAGTCTCGGGCAAGAATTTTGACACCTGAAATCAACTGAATCAGGTCACTTGCATATGACCCACATGGATTTTGCCTTGCCCAACGCTGGTTTTGCCATGAAATACGCTGCCCAAGTGGGCACATTCACAGTATAATGAATTACTAATTTGAATAAGTAGCTGTAGTTTTGCAAGGGTTAACGAGTCTCGGGCAACAATTTTGACACGAGAAATCAATAGAGTCGGGTCACTTGCATATGACCCACATGGATTTTGCCTTGCCCAACACTGGTTTGGGCATGAAATACACTGCCCAAGTGGGCACCTTAACACTCTCAATTTCTATTATGAATAAGTAGCTGTAGTTTTGCAAGGGTTAACGAGTCTCGGGCAAGAATGTTGACACCTTAAATCAACCGATTCGGGTCACTTGCATATGACCCACATGGATTTTGCCTTGCCCAACACTGGTTTGGGCATGAAATACGCTACCCTAGTGGGCACCTTAACACTATCATTTTCTATTATGAAAAAGTAGCTGTAGTTTTGCAAGGGTTAACTAGTCTCGGGCAAGAATTTTGACACCTGAAATCAACTGAATAGGGTCACTTGCATATGACCCACATGGATTTTGCCTTGCCCAACGCTGGTTTTGCCATGAAATATGCTGCCCAAGTGGGCACATTCACAGTATTATGAATTACTAATTTGAATAAGTAGCTGTAGTTTTGCAAGGGTTAACGAGTCTCGGGCAAGAATTTTGACACCTGAAATCAACTGAGTCGGGTCACTTGCATATGACCCACATGTATTTTGCCTTGCCAAACACTGGTTTGGGCATGAAATAAGTTGCCCAAGTGGGCACCTTAACACTCTCATTTTCTATTATGAATAAGTAGCTGTAGTTTTGCAAGGGTTAACGAGTCTCGGGCAACAATTTTGACACCTGAAATCAATAGAGTCGGGTCACTTGCATATGACCCACATGTATTTTGCCTTGCCCAACACTGGTTTGGGCATGAAATACGCTACCCTAGTGGGCACCTTAACACTATCATTTTCTATTATGAAAAAGTAGCTGTAGTTTTGCAAGGGTTAACTAGTCTCGGGCAAGAATTTTGACACCTGAAATCAACTGAATAGGGTCACTTGCATATGACCCACATGGATTTTGCCTTGCCCAACGCTGGTTTTGCCATGAAATATGCTGCCCAAGTGGGCACATTCACAGTATTATGAATTACTAATTTGAATAAGTAGCTGTAGTTTTGCAAGGGTTAACGAGTCTCGGGCAAGAATTTTGACACCTGAAATCAACTGAGTCGGGTCACTTGCATATGACCCACATGTATTTTGCCTTGCCCAACACTGGTTTGGGCATGAAATACGTTGCCCAAGTGGGCACCTTAACACTATCATTTTCTATTCTGAATAAGTAGCTGTAGTTTTGCAAGGGTTAACGAGTCTCGGGCAAGAATTTTGACACCTGAAATCAACTGAATCAGGTCACTTGCATATGACCCACATGGATTTTGCCTTGCCCAACGCTGGTTTTGCCATGAAATACGCTGCCCAAGTGGGCACATTCACAGTATTATGAATTACTAATTTGAATAAGTAGCTGTAGTTTTGCAAGGGTTAACGAGTCTCGGGCAAGAATTTTGACACCTGAAATCAACTGAGTCGGGTCACTTGCATATGACCCACATGTATTTTGCCTTGCCCAACACTGGTTTGGGCATGAAATAAGTTGCCCAAGTGGGCACCTTAACACTATCATTTTCTATTATGAATAAGTAGCTGTAGTTTTGCAAGGGTTAACGAGTCTCGGGCAAGAATTTTGACACCTGAAATCAACTGAATCTGGTCACTTGCATATGACCCACATGGATTTTGCCTTGCCCAACGCTGGTTTTGCCATGAAATACGCTGCCCAAGTGGGCACATTCACAGTATTATGAATTACTAATTTGAATAAGTAGCTGTAGTTTTGCAAGGGTTAACGAGTCTCGGGCAAGAATTTTGACACCTGAAATCAACTGAGTCATGTCACTTGCATATGACCCACATATATTTTGCCTTGCCCAACACTGGTTTGGGCATGAAAAACGTTGCCCAAGTGGGCACCTTAACACTCTCATTTTCTATTATGAATAAGTAGCTGTAGTTTTGCAAGGGTTAACAAGTCTCGGGCAACAATTTTGACACAAGAAATCAATAGAGTCGGGTCACTTGCATATGACCCACATGGATTTTGCCTTGCCCAACACTGGTTTGGGCATGAAATACGCTGCCCTAGTGGGCACCTTAACACTATCATTTTCTATTATGAAAAAGTAGCTGTAGTTTTGCAAGGGTTAACTAGTCTCGGGCAAGAATTTTGACACCTGAAATCAACTGAATAGGGTCACTTGCATATGACCCACATGGATTTTGCCTTGCCCAATGCTGGTTTTGCCATGAAATATGCTGCCCAAGTGGGCACATTCACAGTATTATGAATTACTTATTTGAATAAGTAGCTGTAGTTTTGCAAGGGTTAACGAGTCTCGGGCAAGAATTTTGACACCTGAAATCAACTGAGTCGGGTCACTTGCATATGACCCACATGTATTTTGCCTTGCCCAACACTGGTTTGGGCATGAAATACGTTGCCCAAGTGGGCACCTTAACACTCTAATTTTCTATTATGAATAAGTAGCTGTAGTTTTGCAAGGGTTAACGAGTCTCGGACAACAATTTTGACACCTGAAATCAATAGAGTCGGGTCACTTGCATATGACCCACTTGGATTTTGCCTTGCCCAACACTGGTTTGGCCATGAAATACGCTGCCCAATTGGGCACATTCACAGTATTATGAATTACTAATTTGAATAAGTAGCTGTAGTTTTGCAAGGGTTAACGAGTCTCGGGCAAGAATTTTGACACCTGAAATCAACTGAGTCAGGTCACTTGCATATAACCCACATGTATTTTGCCTTGCCCAACACTGGTTTGGGCATGAAATACGTTGCCCAAGTGGGCACATTCACAGTATTATGAATTACTAATTTGAATAAGTAGCTGTAGTTTTGCAAGGGTTAACAAGTCTCGGGCAACAATTTTGACACCAGAAATCAATAGAGTCGGGTCACTTGCATATGACCCATATGGATTTTGCCTTGCCCAACACTGGTTTGGGCATGAAATACGCTGCCCAAGTGGGCACCTTAACACTATCATTTTCTATTATGAATTAGTAGCTGTAGTTTTGCAAGGGTTAACTAGTCTCGGGCAAGAATTTTGAAACCTGAAATCAACTGAATCGGGTCACTTGCATATGACCCACATGGATTTTGCCTTGCCCAACGCTGGTTTTGCCATGAAATACGCTGCCCAAGTGGGCACATTCAAATTAGTAATTCATAATACTGTGAATGTGCCCACTTGGGCAGCGTATTTCATGCCCAAACCAGTGTTGGGCAAGGCAAAATCCATGTGGGTCATATGCAAGTGACCCTATTCAGTTGATTTCAGGTGTCAAAATTCTTGCCCGAGACTAGTTAACCCTTGCAAAACTACAGCTACTTTTTCATAATAGAAAATGATAGTGTTAAGGTGCCCACTAGGGCAGCGTATTTCATGCCCAAACCAGTGTTGGGCAAGGCAAAATCCATGTGGGTCATATGCAAGTGACCCGACTCTATTGATTTCTGGTGTCAAAATTGTTGCCCGAGACTCGTTAACCCTTGCAAAACTACAGCTACTTATTCATAATAGAAAATGAGAGTGTTAAGGTGCCCACTTGGGCAACGTTTTTCATGCCCAAACCAGTGTTGGGCAAGCTAAAATACATGTGGGTCATATGCAAGTGACATGACTCAGTTGATTTCAGGTGTAAAAATTCTTGCCCGAGACTCGTTAACCCTTGCACAACTACAGCTACTTATTCAAATTAGTAATTCATAATACTGTGCATGTGCCCACTTGGGCAGCGTATTTCATGGCCAAACCAGTGTTGGGCAAGGCAAAATCCATGTGAGTCATATGCAAGTGACCCGACTCTATTGATTTCTGGTGTCAAAATTCTTGCCCGAGACTCGTTAACCCTTGCAAAACTACAGCTACTTATTCATAATAGAAAATGATAGTGTTAAGGTGCACACTTGGGCAACTTATTTCATGCCCAAACCAATGTTGGGCAAGGCAAAATACATGTGGGTCATATGCAAGTGACCCGACTCAGTTGATTTCAGGAGTCAAAATTCTTGCCCGAGACTCGTTAACCCTTGCAAAACTACAGCTACTTATTCAAATTAGTAATTCATAATACTGTGAATGTGCCCACTTGGGCAGCGTATTTCATGGCAAAACCAGCGTTGGGCAAGGCAAAATCCATGTGAGTCATATGCAAGTGACCTGATTCAGTTGATTTCAGGTGTCAAAATTCTTGCCCGAGACTCGTTAACCCTTGCAAAACTACAGCTACTTATTCATAATAGAAAATGATAGTGTTAAGGTGCCCACTTGGGCAACTTATTTCATGCCCAAACCAGTTTTGGGCAAGGCAAAATCCATGTGAGTCATATGCAAGTGACCCGACTCTATTGATTTCTGGTGTCAAAATTGTTGCCCGAGACTCGTTAACCCTTGCAAAACTACAGCTACTTATTCATAATAGAAAATGATAGTGTTAAAGTGCCCACTTGGGCAACTTATTTCATGGCCAAACCAGTGTTGGGCAAGGCAAAATACATGTGGGTCATATGCAAGTGACCCGACTCAGTTGATTTCTGGTGTCAAAATTGTTGCCCGAGACTCGTTAACCCTTGCAAAACTACAGCTACTTATTCATAATAGAAAATGATAGTGTTAAGGTGCCCACTTGCGCAGCGTATTTCATGCCCAAACCAGTGTTGGGCAAGGCAAAATCCATGTGAGTCATATGCAAGTGACCCGACTCTATTGATTTCTGGTGTCAAAATTCTTGCCCGAGACTCGTTAACCCTTGCAAAACTACAGCTACTTATTCATAATAGAAAATGAGAGTGTTAAGGTGCCCACTTGGGCAACGTTTTTCATGCCCAAACCAGTGTTGGGCAAGGCAAAATACATGTGGGTCATATGCAAGTGACCCGACTCAGTTGATTTCAGGTGTCAAAATTCTTGCCCGAGACTCGTTAACCCTTGCACAACTACAGCTACTTATTCAAATTAGTAATTCATAATACTGTGTATGTGCCCACTTGGGCAGCGTATTTCATGGCCAAACCAGTGTTGGGCAAGGCAAAATCCATGTGGGTCATATGCAAGTGACCCGACTATTGATTTCTGGTGTCAAAATTGTTGCCCGAGACTCGTTAACCCTTGCAAAACTACAGCTACTTATTCATAATAGAAAATGATAGTGTTAAGGTGCCCAATTGGGCAACGTATTTCATGCCCAAACCAGTGTTGGGCAAGGCAAAATACATGTGGGTCATATGCAAGTGACCCGACTCAGTTGATTTCAGGTGCCAAAATTCTTGCCCGAGACTCGTTAACCCTTGCACAACTACAGTTACTTATTCAAATTAGTAATTCATAATACTGTGTATGTGCCCACTTGGGCAGCGTATTTCATGCCCAAACCAGTGTTGGGCAAGGCAAAATCCATGTGGGTCATATGCAAGTGACCCGACTCTATTGATTTCTGGTGTCAAAATTGTTGCCCGAGACTCGTTAACCCTTGCAAAACTACAGCTACTTATTCATAATAGAAAATGATAGTGTTAAGGTGCCCACTTGGGCAACTTATTTCATGCCCAAACCAGTGTTGGGCAAGGCAAAATACATGTGGGTCATATGCAAGTGACCCGACTCTATTGATTTCTGGTGTCAAAATTGTTGCCCGAGACTCGTTAACCCTTGCAAAACTACAGCTACTTATTCATAATAGAAAATGATAGTGTTGAGGTGCCCACTTGGGCAACGTATTTCATGCCCAAACCAGTGTTGGGCAAGGCAAAATACATGTGGGTCATATGCAAGTGACCCGACTCAGTTGATTTCAGGTGTCAAAATTCTTGCCCGAGACTCGTTAAACCTTGCACAACTACAGCTACTTATTCAAATTAGTAATTCATAATACTGTGTATGTGCCCACTTGGGCAGCGTATTTCATGGCCAAACCAGTGTTGGGCAAGGCAAAATCCATGTGAGTCATATGCAAGTGACCCGAATCTATTGATTTCTGGTGTCAAAATTGTTGCCCGAGACTCGTTAACCCTTGCAAAACTACAGCTACTTATTCATAATAGAAAATGATAGTGTTAAGGTGCCCACTTGGGCAACTTATTTCATGGCCAAACCAGTGTTGGGCAAGGCAAAATACATGTGGGTCATATGCAAGTGACCCGACTCAGTTGATTTCAGGTGTCAAAATTGTTGCCCGAGACTCGTTAACCCTTGCACAACTACAGCTACTTATTCAAATTAGTAATTCATAATACTGTGAATGTGCCCACTTGGGCAGCGTATTTCATGGCAAAACCAGCGTTGGGCAAGGCAAAATCCATGTGGGTCATATGCAAGTGACCCGACTCTATTGATTTCTGGTGTCAAAATTCTTGCCCGAGACTCGTTAACCCTTGCAAAACTACAGCTACTTATTCATAATAGAAAATGATAGTGTTAAGGTGCCCACTTGGGCAGCGTATTTCATGGCCAAACCAGTGTTGGGCAAGGCAATATCCATGTGGGTCATATGCAAGTGACCCGACTCTATTGATTTCAGGTGTCAAAATTGTTGCCCGAGACTCGTTAACCCCTGCAAAACTACAGCTACTTATTCAAAATGGTGAATTATAGTGTATGTGCCCACTTTGCCAGCGTATTTCATGCCCAAACCAGCGTTGGGCAAGCCAAAATACAGGTGGGTCATATGAAAGGGACCCTACTCTGTGAATTTCAGGCGTCAAATGTGTTGCCCAAGACACATTAACCCTTGCAAAACTGAATGATCTGAATAAGAAGCTGGAGCTCGAATAAGAAGTGAATAAGAAGCTGGAGCTTGAATAAGAAGTGAATAAGAAGCTGGCCGAATAAGAAGCTAACTTCAGCCTCGTGTATCTGTCGGCCAATCCGATCTCTGCTATGATGGGGATAAATAAGGAGTAATCTATTGCCCCATTTTTAACATGAGTTTGTTAACCATATTAATCTGGTTATAGTATTTATAAGTATATTCCTTTCTAATAAACTGTTAATCTTGAGTCAAGCAGTGAACGTGCTTTATTTATTATGTATATATATGTGTATGTATGTGTGTTAAATGTTCTAATATATACATATGTTCTATAGCCACATAATTGGTATTCTAGTATCAATATCTGAATTTTATTCTCATTATAGTTCTTCCATTGTTATTAGGATATCCTATAGGGGTATATATGATTGACAAAAGTGCTGTGCTTATTGATCTTAGTGATATACATGTGATTGAGTATTGGGATATATTGTCCCTGATTCATTGTGCCTGAGTATATAGATAAGTAGTGTATGTGTGATGTACAATGTATCCAATATTAACGTGGCTTAAACTGATGTGTACTGGTGCAAAAATTAAAGTGACTTAAAAATACCCAAAAAAAATTTTTGGGTGAAATGTGTAGCATCACTACGTGAAAACATTAATATTAGATGAGAGGAATCAGTTACCTCAATAAGTGTAGACAGAAGAAGAGGTAGAAAAAAGAAAGAAGAATAAGAAAAAGCAAATATAATGAGAATGTGAATTTAGTGACTACTGTGGTCAATGACATACACCCTATTATTTTACCTATGAGTTGTACTGTATTCTGTATTGTATAGGAGACCCATCATTAATTCAGATATGATCTTACCATTTAGGAATAAATAGGGTCTGCTAGGTTATTCTTTGCACTACGTCTCTTTGTAAACAATTGGAATAACAGTCAAAAGCTGTATATTCAACCCTAATTGTGGACCCAGTATTCCAGTTCACAGCAGAAAAATTCTCTCCAGTATATTTGAGGTGCGTATTTACCGTAGAGTCAAGATGTTTACAGATCACCCCTTAATTCCCGTGCTGGATCATAACAGATAAGGTGAGTATAAATTATCAAATGAATCTTAATGTTTTATCAGTTCATATTAAGTTAGGATAATGGTCTGTCTGGTGATCCGTATTTGCCGTAGAGTCGAGATGTTTACAAATCACCCCTTAATTCCCGTACTGGATCATAACAGATAAGGTGAGTATAAATTATCAAGTGAATCTTAATGTTTTATCAGTTCATATTAAGTTAGGATAATGGTCTATCTGGTGATCCGTATTTGCCGTAGAGTTTGCCGTGGGAGATTAAATCCATTCTACAAAGACATTGGCCTGTCTTACAAACTGATGTAGATCTCAGAGAGATTCTTCCACCTAAAGTACAAATGAGCTGGCGAAGAGCTCGGAACTTAAAAGATATTTTGGTACAAAGCCATTTACCATCTTCCAAACCATCCCTTCATTATAGAAAATGATCTTTTCAGTGCAGACAATGCAGAGCCTGCCAATTTATGATACCTAAGGAACAGTACATGGACAGATTTGGAAAGAAATGGACTATTGATGGATACATTGACTGCAAGTCAGTAGGGATAGTGTATCAACTCATCTGTCCATGTAAAAAACTGTATATTGGCAAAACCATACGACCATTTAAAACCAGGCTTTTAGAACATGTAGGGAGCATAAGGAATGCTAGACAAGACAAACTCAGATTTAGAAAGCTAACTCCAGTGGCCAGTCACTTCCTGTACTATCATGAAGGCAACCCTAAAGGGCTAACCGCATTTGGTATGAAACAAATCAAACCAGGCATAAGAGGATGTGATGTGGATAAGGAACTTTTGAAGTTCGAAACTAAAATGATCTTTTTGATGGATTCTCAGTCTCCAAAAGGATTAAATGAACAAAATAGCTATGCCCCATTTCTCTAAGCATTGATGTGTTGAGACAGTTAATGGACATATTCTGATCTTAACCCTGTCGGCCATATTTATCTGGTTGAATTTATTCAGATATAATTATTAATTATGAATTGGAATGTTAGGATATGCGAACTGGGATCACCAGATAGACCATTATCCTAACCTAATATCAACTGATAAAACATTAAGATTCACTTGATAATTTATACTCACCTTATCTGTTATGATCCAGTACGGGAATTAAGGGGTGATTTGTAAACATCTCGACTCTACGGCAAATACGGATCACCAGATAGACCATTATCCTAACTTAATATGAACTGATAAAACATTAAGATTCACTTGATAATTTATACTCACCTTATCTGTTATGATCCAGCACGGGAATTAAGGGGTGATCTGTAAACATCTTGACTCTACGGTAAATACGCACCTCAAATATACTGGAGAGAATTTTTCTGCTGTGAACTGGAATACTGGGTCCACAATTAGGGTTGAATATACAGCTTTTGACTGTTATTTCAATTGTTTACAAAGAGACGTAGTGCAAAGAATAACCTAGCAGACCCTATTTATTCCTAAATGGTAAGATCATATCTGAATTAATGATGGGTCTCCTATACAATACAGAATACAGTACAACTCATAGGTAAAATAATAGGGTGTATGTCATTGACCACAGTAGTCACTAAATTCACATTCTCATTATATTTGCTTTTTCTTATTCTTCTTTCTTTTTTCTACCTCTTCTTCAGTCTACACTTATTGAGGTAACTGATTCCTCTCATCTAATATTAATGTTTTCACGTAGTGATGCTACACATTTCACCAAAAAATTTTTTTGGGGTATTTTTAAGTCACTTTAATTTTTGCACCAGTACACATCAGTTTAAGCCACGTTAATATTGGATACATTGTACATCACACATACACTACTTATCTATATACTCAGGCACAATGAATCAGGGACAATATATCCCAATACTCAATCACATGTATATCACTAAGATCAATAAGCACAGCACTTTTGTCAATCATATATACCCCTATAGGATATCCTAATAACAATGGAAGAACTATAATGAGAATAAAATTCAGATATTGATACTAGAATACCAATTATGTGGCTATAGAACATATGTATATATTAGAACATTTAACACACATACATACACATATATATACATAATAAATAAAGCACGTTCACTGCTTGACTCAAGATTAACAGTTTATTAGAAAGGAATATACTTATAAATACTATAACCAGATTAATATGGTTAACAAACTCATGTTAAAAATGGGGCAATAGATTACTCCTTATTTATCCCCATCATAGCAGAGATCGGATTGGCCGACAGATACTCCGTAAATATACTCATATCCAACACAGCAATGATTATGATACAATTTCTGCCACAAAAAATCTTCTTCCCTCCCCTTTTTTCATCACACTACGTAGATAACATATTTATCTATTGTATGTCATAAACGGGATACCTGCTTCTTTACTATTTCAGTATATGAGACATCTCCATTGGCTATGAAGCACCATGTGACGTTTCCCCTATCTTTAACATGGGAGGATCGCCATTGGGTGATTGAGTCACGTGACTGACGTGACGGACGTGAATGACGCGACTGACGTCACTCACGTGACGCGAGGGAGAGGGAACTATGGGCAAGCCCTTAACGCGTCTCCTATGCTTACTATGGGAAACATATGATTGGCCACAGGAATCACATGATCGAATAGCAAATAACCGATTGGACACTGGTTGTCAATATAGGATAACCAGGGTAAACAATCGGGTCAGCCCTGAAAAAGTCTAAGTAGTACGAAACACGTGTCGGCGGCATTATGACCGCTACCTGGTCACGATATATTTAAATCCAAAAGAATGTATTTAGATCTGTAACAGCAACCAATGTTTAGTGATAGGGAATACGCATTGTAGAGAAACAATAGGGAATATAAGAGACTGCAGTACCGCTATTGTTGTGAATGTATGAGGGGCAGAGTCAGTTAGCTAAACAAATGTATGCTCCCAGATATACTTACCAAGCTATTAGCAGCCAATTAAATACACAAACTTAATTACTGTATAGCTATTGAATGTGAGGAGTGTATTTAGCACTGTGAAGCAGCAATCATATGGTAGCTAGTGTAACAAATGCAGTTACTATACAGCTATTGAACCACAGGGACTGTGCATAATACTGTGATACAATGGCCACCTGGTAACAAATGGAACTAATGTAGCTACTGCTGCTAGATACATTTTCTTGCATTTAAAGGAACCCTTTCTCAGCAAAGAAACCATATACACATATATGCTGTATTGCAGAGCAACATAATAACAAGTTGTCTCATAAATATCTTATTAGCAGACATATTTGGTGCTTCCTCCCTTTGTATTGGAAGTCCCTCCCAGCAGCTATATTACTATTATAACAAAAACAGCAGCTGCTGCAGGACATCAGGTTATTAGACTTCCAATCAAGGAAGCTACTGCTGTAGTAGTAACTTAATAGCTATATACCACTATTATTATAACAAACACAGATACTGTGCTAAACATAGGAACTTTGTATACAATACTGTGATGCAATAATCATGTGGTACTGAATGTAATAAATGTAGCTACTGGTGCTAAATACATCTCACTTTATTTAAAGAAACTACACTTATACGCTGCATCATAGAGCAACTTAATAATAATTTGACTCATAAGTACCTCTTCAGCAGACATAGTTGGTGCTTCCTTTCTTTGCATTAGGAGTTCTCCCCAGCAGCTACATTGTATCTTTATTATAACAGTAACAACAGCTGCTGTAGGAGATTATACTAGCAGACTCATAATCAAGGAAGCCACTGCTGTAAGAATAACATAATAGCCGTATGCTATAATTGTAGTAAACACAGATACTGTGGATAGCCAAAATTTCTCATTTGAGTCGAATTACACAATAAAGGCAATTGAGATCTCCAACTATAGCATTTATTTAACATCTAGCATTTATTTACATGCAGATGCAATCTACAGTACTTTTTTTGCAAGCAATACTTTGATAAGGGGACATACTGGATGTCCCTTGTCTCTTTCCCTCCCGCTGCCCCCCTCCCCCCCTCTTCCGCCTCATCTTCTTATCAAAGCTGTTTTTAGTAATCACATTATAATATACTATAACAGAAATACTTACCATAGGAGATTGTATTACTTGACCTGGAATTAGGGGGGATCAGTGTGGAATGCTGTGATTGGTACATTCAAGGAATAATAAAGACACGACACAGGTAGCGCACCTTGATATTAAATTTATTATTATTTTCACTTATTACATATGGTGATCATATTATATAAGCCTATTATAATTCACTTCGTGGTTAGACAATTTTAATGAATCTATTAAAGGTTAATTTTTAACTTCCACTTGTGCGCCAACAAAGAGACATTCTTTTCCTCTTCCGTTCTCCTGTATAACATTACTTGTCTCTGGTAGCACCCCCAAACGTCCTATAACCAATATTTAAGGAAATTGATGGACATTTGTTGGGGCTTTTTCATATACATTTTTAGCAACTCAACAGCTGGTGCAGAACATACCCCCTTTCCCCTTATTCCCAATATATCTGGGGATTTAATGTATCAAGGGCATTGCGGTGTGTGGCATAATATGGTGCAGGGGGCATTACTGTGTGGGGCTTAATATGGTAGAATTTTTTTTTCCTGTGGTGGTCGTGATCTGTTGGAGCAGGGTCAAAATCTGGATTGTGAGGTAGTCTTTTCAGACAAGGTCATGCCCATTTAAATGAGACCACACCCATTTAGATGAGGCCACGCCCCCTTGCTGGGTGCGCGCACAAGTTTGTTTTTTTCCATCCAGGTGTGTGTGTGTGTGTGGGGGGGCACATTTTTTATGTCATGGGGGGGCGCATTTTTAAATCTCGCACTGGGAGCCAAATTGGCTAGAAACAGCCCTGTACACACGGTACAATTTTGGCTATGTGCGATTTTGACTGTGGCATACCTTGAACTAGATAGTACTGACTTGCCTTCACAGTCTATTTTTTCTTGCGATACTGATCCCATGGAGCCGCACATCGGTATCGCAAGCTGTGCACACACGGTGCGATTTGCACTAACTTTCCTTACGATTTTGACTATATAGTCATAATCGTAAGCAGGGGTGTATCTAGAGGTCCGAGCGCCTCTGGCAAAGTAAGGGACTGGCGCCCCCCATATTTGAAATAGGGAAGGCGCATGTGCAAAAAAGGGACATGATCTTGTGGAAAACGGGCTTGACTGTACAATAGTTCCCCCAATTCAAATTATGCTACACAGTTGTAAGCCTTATACACATCATGCCCACCCAGTAGCAGTTCCCTTTACACATTATGCCCACACAGTAATTCTTATAACACTGAGGAGACATCAGCAGTGTCTGGCCTGGTTGAGGACATAATGCCACCCAAGGCCAGGTAGTATAATAAATAGTAGTGCAGCGCAGCGCACTACCGAGTGGTGCAAGTAGAAAAAAATGTTAGTTGTACCGTGTGTGCGCACACGCCCAAAAAATGGGTGTGGCCACATGGGGCATGCCAATGAAAATGGGGGCGTGATACACATGACCCCAATACTGCAGTGCCAGATACACATATGCCCCCAATAGTGCCAGATACACATATGCTCCCACAATGTCAGATAGACATATGCCCTCACAGTGCCAGATACACACATGCCCCCACAGTGCCAGATATGCCCCCACAATGCCAGATACACATATTCCCAACGTTGCCAGATATGCTGTCACATTGCCAGATACACATGCCCCCACAGTGCCAGTTATGCCCCCACAGTTCCAGATGTGCCCCCAGAGTGCTAGATGTGCCCCCAGAGTGCCAGATACACATAAGCCCCCACAGTGCCAGATAAGCCCCCACTGTGCCAGATATGCCCCCACAGTTCCAGATGTGCCCCCACAGTTCCAGATGTGCCCCCACAGTGCCAGATACACATATTCCCAACATTGCCAGATATGCCGTCACATTGCCAGATACACATGCCCCCACAGTGCCAGTTATGCCCCCACAGTTCCAGATGTGCCCCCAGAGTGCTAGATGTGCCCCCAGAGTGCCAGATACACAAAAGCCCCCACAGTGCCAGATAAGCCCCCACTGTGCCAGATATGCCCCCACAGTTCCAGATGTGCCCCCACAGTTCCAGATGTGCCCCCACAGTGCTAGATATGCCCCCACAATGCCAGATACACATATTCCCAACGTTGCCAGATATGCCGTCACATTGCCAGATACACATGCCCCCACAGTGCCAGTTATGCCCCCACAGTTCCAGATGTGCCCCCAGAGTGCTAGATGTGCCCCCAGAGTGCCAGATACACATAAGCCCCCACAGTGCCAGATAAGCCCCCACTGTGCCCCCACAGTTCCAGATGTGCCCCCACAGTGCTAGATATGCCCCCACAGTGCCAGATACACATATGCCCCCGCAGTGCCAGATACACATATGCCCCCACAGTGCCAGATATATCCCCACAGTCATATAGTCATAGTCCCCATCCCCCTCCCAGCAAATAGCCACAGTCTCCTCCCAGTAAATAGCCATAGCCCCCACCTCCCCAAACAATAGCCGTAGCCCCCCGAGCACATAGCCGTAGTCTCCACCTCTCCCAACACAGTCATACAGTAGTCCCCCCCATCACATAACAATAGTTCCCTGCCAGTATAGATAGCTATAGTCCCCCACCTCCTCAGGAACATAGCCATAGTCCGCCCGTAGCACATTGTAGTAGTCTCCCCCACTCCCAGCACATACATAGCCTCCCCACACAGCACATAGCCCTAGTCCCCACCCCAGAACATCCCAGCAGATAGCTGTAGTGTCTGGCAATACCTGCTGTGCCGAGCTGCCTGGGATGGAGGGCAGAGGATCGCTCTGCAGGCAGGAGGGAAGAAACTGAAAAAACAAAAAAATACAGCTCCCAGCTGCCCTTGCCGCCGGGAGCTCCCAACAGCAAGGGTTGCTGAAAGTTATAGTTTTTTTTCCAGTTTTTTCCCTGTTGTACATTGCGGTGCCGGACACCGGCACCAGCTCCTACCTGATGAGCGATCCTTAACCCTCCATCCCAGGCGATGTACAGGCAGCTCGGCACAGCAGGTGTTGCCAGACACTATGGCTTAAGGGGTTCCACACATTGGCCGAAGGTGGCACCATCGAGAGGCGCCCCCTGCTCGGCTGGCGCCCCTGGCGAGTGCCATCCTAGCCAATTGGTAGATACACCCCTGATCATAAGGTTACATTGCACCGTGTGTATGTACCTTTAGTCCCTGCAGCCAATGTATGGATGGGTAGAGGGTCGCCCATACACACAGCCAGACATGCCGATATATCCGCAGGACCAAAGCAATATGTCTGTGAACGATGTCGTTCACAGACATATCGGGTAGGGTTGGCCATCGATGGTTACAAAACATTGATGTTTAACCAACAATGATAGATAGTCTTTCCATTGATGGCAGAGAACCAATGTTTAACCACCATCGATGGTACAGAGACCCCAGATAGTTTGCATCACTGACACTGGTGGGAGGGGTCAGTGGCCATACCAGATGTTATTACATTCCAACATAATGGCATAATTATTTTTTTATCATTAATTTTATTTTATATATGTGATAATAAAAGTGACATTTTAATTGTATATGTAGTGAGTATTAATAATGTATACACTACATACTGTCAGATATAAGGGCCTATGGGGTAGATGTAAGACCAGTTATTATGGGGGGAGAAGCTGTGTCACTGACCTGGGTTCGGAGTGTTGAGAACTTGGGGGTTCTTCCGATGATCGGAAAGAGGAACCACAGCTGGGCCGGAGCAGGGATGGCCGGATGTAGGTTTTCCTCATGCAGAACTAGCCGTAGTAACTGGCGTATAATGCTGAAGAATTAAATGATGATTTGAGAATGATGGTGAAGCACACAGAAGAATGAAGAACTTGTGAGCGATGCTGAAGAAATTAATGAGGATTTGAGAACGATGGTGAAGCACACAGAAGAATGAAGAACTTGTGAGCAATGCTGAAGAAATGAATGATGATTTGAGAACGATGGTGAAGCACACAAAAGCATGAAGAATTTGTGAGCGATGTTTGAAGAATGAGAAGCTTGTGAGCGATGTTGAAGAATGAGAAGCTTGTGAGCGATGTTGAAGAAATGAATGAGGATTTAAGATTCAGTGTAACTCTGAAAGTATGGAAGGCGTTCCACTTGGAGATATCATGTAATACAGGAAACAGGAGGTTGTCCCCCTAAGAGAAACACTGTAACTCAGAGAATGTCCCACTGAGTGATACACTGTAACGCTGGTAGCAGAGGCGTCACTAGGGTGGGTGTCACCCGGTATGGTAACTCATGGTGTCACCCCATAGACCTCTTTCCATATGACACCACACGGAACCCTTAGTAATGTTTTTGTACTAGTTTTACTTATAAATCACAAGGAGGGCTTTGGTGCAGCTCTGGTGAGGTCCACCATTTGAAATCTGCCGCGGACCGGCAGCCAATAGGAAACAGCCACTTCTGATTGACTGCCGGTTCCAGAGCTCCAATAGGCGCTTGAACAGCGTGGAATTGGAATGGCGGCTGCAGTGGCGGGGGTCTTCAGCGCTCGAAGTGCTGGTATGCCATACCAGTGTATACTGGCCCACTTCAAGCACATATTTAATTATTTAATTAACTGACAGTGTATAATATTTTAGATCTGTAAATACTAACTTATTATCAAACTATCCACACTCAGCTGGCCGCACATTTTCACCCCACAATCGCTGTGCTTATTTCTAGGGCCCTGTGTCACCCCCCCAACCCGTGTTTTCTTACAGGCACTGTGTCACTCCCCCACCCTTGCACACTTTAAACCAATGTGTCACCCCATGCCCCCCCATCAACCCCAAACGCTGTGTCATCCATCCCCCTCCTTCCAATTCATGACTGCCTGTTGTGTCCCAACAAATCTGACCTGCTTACCTGACCCATGAACCAGGTGCAGCTGCGCCCCTTCAGTGTCTGTGGTGAGTTGGCCTTCTGTGGTCTCCCGTCATCGATGCTCATAGGCATGGGTACAGGTATCCCGCCCATCCCTCTCCGCAATGTCTGGGTCAGCCTGCCTCTTTATGTTTAGCAAACAGCTCCCCTCCCAGTGCTAACCCCTGTCCTGATGCTATTGGCTCCCAAACTTCCCGCTCCGCCCACACACTATCCCTCCCCCAGAACAGAGCTCACTTGTGCTTTGTCGTCTACTGCGCGGCGCCGCAGCACCAGATCAACTGAAGTCAGGGGGACCTAGCAAAGCGGGGCCGGAGAGCACCTCTCCAGCTCGCCGCTTCCCTGCTTTGCGCCGGGCATGGTAAGCAGTACAGACGGACCCAGCTGCGGCGGAGTGTTGCAGGCGAGGATGTGCGACTTTGAATCAGCAGGGGTGCGATCGTAACTGCAGTGCCAGGGACCTGAACCAAGCACTGCAGTTACGATCGCACCCCTGCTGATTCAAAGTCACACATCCCCGCCGCGGCTGGGTCTGTCTGACAGTGACAGCGGGTAGAAGTGGGTGTGAACAGTGCCGCGGACATGTGTCTCGCCTCTCAGATTAATGGAGGGGCGTGAGATGCGAGTGTGCGGCTCTATTTGGTGTCACCCCATTGAAGGGTTACACCCGGGTGCGGGCCGCACCCCACGCACCCCCCTCATGACGCCACTGGCTGGTAGCACAGTGAATGTTCCACAGAGTGTTACACTGTAACGCTGATAGCACAGTGAATGTTCCACTGAGTGATACACTGTAACGCAGGTAGCACAGTGATTGTTCCACTGAGTGATACTCTGCAAACGCTGGAAGCACAAGGAATGTTCCACTGAGAGAAACTCTGCAAACGCTGGAAGCACAAGGAATGTTCCACTGAGAGATACTCTGCAAACGCTGGTACACAGGAGACGTTCAGTTTAGAGAACTCACTGAACGCTGCTAGCACTGGTGATCATAGAAGAGACGATACTCAGGCACCGGAGCTCTGCACGGCGTCTTCCTTTGTACTTCCCGCTCTCTCCCAATTGGCGGAAGGGGCCGATGACGTCACTCGCCCACCACGCTCCCATGAACGCCAGGCGCAATGGCGGCGCCCACACCCGGGAACCCGCCGGAGGCAGCGCCAGCAAGACGCAACAACCCGGATCCCACCGGGGGCGGCGACCGCCGGGAGACCCAGCGCACCCGGAGCGGTAAGTGCGGCAGCCGCAGCGCCGCAAGTGTGACAAGCTGTATCAGCGCATGCTATGTGCACTGATACCGCTTCTACCTGAAGTAAAACAGCAGTAATTAACAGCAAATGTCCGTCATTATTGGCACTGCTATCTACAAGATAGCTCTCCGATACGTCGGGCAATGTATGAAGAGTCAGTGGCACTGACCGTTCCGACAGCTGCAGCTATCAATTTCGAAAGCTGCAGGTGTCTTTGGCCATTCACCACGGCGCAGTCCCTAGTTGCGGCAGCTGTCGGCTAGAGGTTTCACAGGAGATCTCGCTCATGCCAACTGGAGCCTGCTGGAGGTGAGACACAGAGCATCAGCACTAGGCTGATGCACTGTGGTGATCTAACAGGCATCACCAGAGGCACTGTAAGAGGCACTCCCTTACTCCGGCAGACGAGATGTTATTACATCTCGATGCTACTGCTTCCTGCTGTGCCTTGCCACAGAGACTAAACAAAAAGAGCTATAGCGTCACGATCTGTGCTGCTATTGTACATTTACCCCTAAGTATCAAGCCCATTTCAGATTTAATTATGTAGAAACTACAGTTTCTACATAATTTTATGAAAAACGGGCATAATAAATAGGGGGCCAATGCAGTGGAGCAGCAAGGGGAGGGTACACTTTACACAGGCCAAGTCAGTTACTAAGCACTGCCAAAGTGTGTGCCGCCCCAACTATTGCACAATTTTTTTTTTTAAGGGAGCATAGTCACAATTCCTTGGAGTTGGACATGTCACCCCAGTACCCAAACCCATTGTTGAGTACACAGGGCCTATTGTGACACTGCCACTTATCAATGGCTCTTATCATAGTGGATATTTTCAGGTTTTAATGAAAATATCCCTGCTGCTCGTAGAAACAGCGGTAACGATAACCTCTGCCCCTGTGAGTTAAGGTGGGTACATCGCCTAGCGTGTCTCCCTACCGATGGCGGGCATACACATGGTGCAATATCGCACAGTGACATCATGCAGAGGCCGGCCAGAGCATGCCACTTTGAACGATGAGTCCAAACTGAGCTGCATGCATGGCCGAGACTGAAGGTCTTCAACGACAGGTGGGGTCGCGCATCGCTCGTCATTTACATCATACACACTAGTTGATATAGTAAACGTTGTCGCTCAGGACGGGTCAAATGACTGTCGTTGTTTACTATATCGACTAATGTGTACAGGCCCTTACTTCCACGGCATATTGGAGCGGAGTTTTTCACTTTTAGTACAACAGGGTCAGATTGCACTCCCCATTGATAATAACGGGGGCTAATTAGCCGCCAGCAAGAGCCATCTGTGAAATCTCCTGCATTAGCCTATTAGTACATAGCGATCAGGGGTTAAAGTGAGCCGGAACGGGGCGGAACTGCGTTCCGTCAGTTCCACTTGGAGATGGAACGCAGTTCCGCCTCCTCTGACTCACCTAACCCGATGTGTGCCCGGCGCCGCAGGGAGATGCCGGATACCCGCTGAGATTGTGTTGCCAGCGGGCGCCCGGCTCTCTCTCCACAGCGGAAGCCGGCGGCAGGAGCTCACTACTGAGCTCCGGCTTCCGGCTCTGTCAGAGTGCGCTATGGGAGAGACGTAATGACGTCTCTCCCATAGTGCCGAGAAGCGAGCGCCCGGAGGACTGCAGTGGTCGGACGCGGGAGCGGGGCTTGGTGAGTATTATTTTTTTTTGCTTTTTTACATATGTTTGAGTGAAAACGGCGCTTCTACTGGGGGCAAACTTCAAGGAGGCAAACTACAAGGGGGCTAATTACTGGGGGGCATTACTACTGGGGGCATTACTACTGGAGGGCTAACTACTGGGGGGCATTACTACTGGGGGCTAAACTACAAGGGCGCTAACTACTGGGGGCATTACTACTAGGGGCTAAACTACTGGGGCAAACTACAAGGGGGCATTACTACTGGGGGCATTACTACTGGAGTCTAACTACTGGGGGGAAACTAAAAGGGGGCTAACTACAGGGGGCAAACTACAGGGGAACATTACTACTGGGGGGACATTACTACAGGGGAGCTTAACTACAGGAGGCTTACTACATGGGGGCATTACTACAGGGGTGCTAAACTACATGGGGTAAACTACATGATGGCCAAACTACAGGGAGGCTAAACTACTGGGGGCATAACTGTAGGGGCTATAACTACAGGGGCTAAACTACAGGGGGCATTACCACTGGGGACCATACTACAGGAGGGCTAAACTACATGGGCCAAACTACATGAGGGCTAAACTACAAGGAGACTAAACTACTGGTGGCATAACTACAGGGGCTAAACTACTGGAGGCATTACCACTGGTGGGGCTAAACTAAGGGGGGGTAAACTACTGGGGTCATAACCGCAGGGGCATTACCACTGGACGTTAAACTACTTGGGGCATAACTACAGGGGGCTAAACGACTGGAGGCATTACCATTAAGGCCATTACTACTGGGGGCTGTGAATTTCCATTTTTTTTCAAATAACCATTTAAATGCCAGCGTCAATATATACTGCGGACGCAAGGCGCATCTTACTACCATATACGCTAATAGTGCGCTGAACGTCACAGCACTATGTCCCTTAAAAGAAAGCAAGTAGTCACACACATGGTATACTGAGGTCCAACGCTCAGAGATATATATATGTATTTGATATTAAAAGTTCTGCATACAAAATAACATATGCAGACAAACAATTTGGAAGCTGCTCAATCATACCTGGAGATAATTATATATCAGGTGCTGGAAGGGGGAGGGGTCACAGACAAACAAACAAAGAGGAAGGGGGGTGCAAATCCCCACCCCCAAATTCCCTTCCGCACACTGAAAATTACCTGTAACCATCCCTGAATCTATCTGATAATAAAATTCAGAGAATTCGTCACAAATGTTTGCAAACACATGTTTAGCTGCTGGCCACTTCACGGCTTCTCTGATACAGCAGTCCTAACTACTTGATAGCAGTGCCCACATTGGGCCATGTAATTTATCATAGTATGCCTCAAAATAAAGGCCATAACTAAAACAGTTCCAGACTGAGAGCTAACTTACCAGGGAGCCACCCCCAGGATCTCCCATTGGCACTACAAGGAACAGCATGCCTTCCAAATGCTGCTCCCATTCAATGCCTCATGCACACAAGCAGACAAACAATTTGGAGCTGCTCAATCATACCTGGAGATAATTATATATCAGGTGCTGGAAGGGGGAGGGGTCACAGACAAACAAACAAAGAGGAAGGGGGGTGCAAATCCCCACCCCCAAATTCCCTTCCGCACACTGAAAATTACCTGTAACCATCCCTGAATCTATCTGGTAATAAAATTCAGAGAATTCGTCACAAATTATCTCCAGGTATGATTGAGCAGCTTCCAAATCGTTTTTTATATGCATCCATATACGTCAATTGTGTCCTTACGCTACCACCGAGATGCACCAATCTGTGTGTAGTTTGTATTATCTTCTTTTTCCGACTTTGACAGGGCACTATTAATGAGGGCATTGTAAAGGGGACACTTCATAAGGGGCATTACTCCTGGGGACATAAGGGGCACTACTACTGGGGGCATTGCAAAGGGGCACCACTACTATGGGCTCTATATAAGAGGCACTACCACTGTGGGCACTATCAGTACAGTGGACATTGCATAAGGGGCACTACAACTGTGGGCATTGTATAAGGGGCGCCCTGCTGTGGGCATTATGTGTATTAGGGATGCTACTACTGTGGGCTTTGTGTATAAGGGACACTAATGTGTGGCATAACATGAATAAGGGACACTACTATGTGGTGTAATGCATACCTCCCAACATGACTGTGAGGATACGGGGTTCTTCTAATCACTCAGACACAGAGCCCATGAAACCAAAGTGATGGTTTATTTCTCACAGCACACAGGAATAGATAATTCACAGGAAACAGACGTAAATATAGCCCAGAACAGTATACAGGTAGCAGTCCAGATAGTAAACCCCAGTAGAGGATTTAGGTCCACAGTAATTCCACACAGAAGTTCCAGATAAACAGGTCCACACAGCCGAACTATCACTGAGCCTACACAGCAGTGATAGCAGATTAGTCCATGCAGTAGTAAGTACATATGGTGATGCGTTCCACAAGGTTCCCTGGCAGAGAATCACCCCTTAGCCAGAGTCCTGCGACTAACATCCGGAGCTGACCTGCGCAACCTCTTTTAAAACCTTCCAAATGCCCATCATGCAGCGCTCACCTGGGGAGGAGACGCAGGTTCCTGATTGGTGGTATCCCACCTCAGGTATTTCCCTACTCCCTCCCACAGCTGGCCTTCTCCTGCTGACCACATGCTGGATCAGGCTCCGTGATGTCTGTCAGAGACCAGGATGGAACAGAGGACAGTAAACAGAAGGGACAATGACAGGGAAAGTGGATTAAGTCCTGATTGTCCCCTGTGGAGGAGAAGCTTCAAAGAGACATTACCTGGTCCTCAAATGTATTTCCTGTATGACCATATAAGGATCACAGGATGGACTCAATAGGCATAGCAATGATAACCTGTAATAACCTCATACCAGACTGGCATCATCCTACAAGAACATAACATGACAGCACTAGGTGCCAGGTCACAGCACACCTGTATTTACCTGGGTAAGATTATAGTACAGAATATATAGGCTAATGGATGAACACACACATGGGGTAATAGTGACACAAGCCAGAAGGAATAAAAAGTACATTAAACGCTATAAAGATTGAAACACCACAAATACAGTATTAGCCCCTGCCTATATCTTTACATTTCCTTCCTCTACTTTTTGTTCCTCGTTCCGAAGTGTTGAGGAAACATTACCACCCAGGAGCGCTGGGTGCAGGGGAGAGAATA